>NC_045724.1:5612497-5912756 GCF_009834535.1 Camelus ferus | reverse complement strand
TGTAAATTTGAATTTTGATAAACATACACTGTTCTGCTACAGGTGAAAAATACCTAAAATACTTACCAGGAAACTAAGTGGAAGAAAATAGTGGGAAACTTTCTTAAAAAAGATTTTTAAAAATAATTTAATGCTTTGTTTCTTGTAGGACTCATCAGGAATAAGAATAATAACATAAAAATGATTTCAGTTCATAGGGAAAGTCTCAGCTAGAAGAACCCTTTTTAAAAATTTTATTTTTGCTAAAATTCTACAGCTAAACTCTTAATTCTTCATTTCCTCTGCATGGATATATACTTTGGACTGTTCCAGTTTCCTTGAAGATTATTATTATTGTGTGTACTGCTTTGTACTTAATTCTATAAAAACTCTCAATTCTGGGGCTTATAAGATGGTGCTTATCTATGTGGAACCAAAAGTAACATGAATATAGCCTGGAGAAATTATAAAATGGAATTAAGTCTTCATGAAAGTCACAGTAATAGCACAAGACATAAATAGTTGCTGACATCGCTCCTCGTTGGTCTAAGGTTTCAAGAGCAAATTCTCAGCTTACAAAAATGGATTCTATATAGATGTATATACATATGTATATGTTTAATATTTCAGAGCATGATATAGTTAAGAAGGATGCAAGTGAAAGGGAAACCTGCTTTTAAAATTTGTTTATTTGTTTATTTGGTTGTTTGAATTTTTTGTAATTGTATACATTGAAATAACAAAACTAGAAGGCAAATATGCCATGCGAATTTGTAGGAAATAAAATGATTTTACTCTTAAACCAGCAATTCATTTAAAAATAAATTAGTGCTGTTTCAGAGGGTGAAAAAGAAACATGTTCCAGACTGTTATATTTACAAATAATTTCTTCTCTACATGAGGAATACTAAGTACAGAGGGCAAATCTTATATTTTAAGTTTCTTAAAAATGTAGAAATACTCGGAACTTTAAACCACTTCACAATTACAATTTTGTCATTAAAACATTTACCTCTAATAAGCACTTGAAATAAAATGTTTCTTGAAAGTCTTTAGATTTCACTTGTCATCAGGGGTGGTTAAAGAGTTATTTTATCAAAATTCTTTTATATTAAGTAGATGGATTTATATATCAATAATTATAATATATTACAAATCTTATGCATAGGTAATCATCATTTTGTATAAATCAAATATATCTGAATAACAAAGTCAGTAAATGTGTATTTTTATTCCAGGAAAACCGTCTGTTCTCAAAGTGCAAGCCAATCTACTTCCGAACAGAAGTTGACGTTTAAAGTTGTGCTTTCAACTTGCCTGGAGCACTTTCCATAAATTATGTCTTCTGTGCCATTGTTTGCCTTTTGGTATACAGAATTTGCTTAAAGGAAGGGTTGAGTTCCAGAGCTGTTGTTATTTTTGATTCTCTATATTTTCCAATCCCCCCCAAAAAAAGTTAGGGTGCAAATACTTTATCAGTTATTTTTTTGAATTATTGGAAAATATAAACCATTAATGATAGTTGGATGTTTAGTTTTTCTTTTTTTTGTGGGGAAAGGTAATTAGGTTTATTTTTATTTAATTATTTTTTTAATGGAAGTACTGGGGATTGAACCCAGGACCTCGTGCATGCTAAGCACACACTCTACCACTTGAGCTATATTGTCCCCCTTAGTTTTTCTTTTTATTGAAGGAAAAAAATCTTGTCCTCCAAGGAAAATAACGTAAGTGCAAATACTGACCAAAAAAAAAAAAAAAATGCATACTTAGTTCTTTCTCTGCACATACCTCTGCTGTGTCATTAAGTCATAATAAGAGTACTGTGAACTCGGGTTTTAGATTCAGGGTATGGCGCTAAGACATGAAATACAACATATTTTTGCAAGATGTAATTTAGCAGTTGCAGGAATGGAAGACTTTAACACAGATTCAATGAAATGGTATTTGCTTTTGACTAAGTGAATGTATCTTGTGATTATTATCTGCCAAGAAATGTCATAGTGGAAGGAGGGTGGTTGGTGGGGCAGGATTCAGGCATATGGAAAGTCCTAAGGCAAATACCACAAAAGTGTCTAGGAAAACACCACCATATGTGGGACTTGGACCCACCCTTGGACCCAGCAATAGCTTCTAAAAAGGATATTGAGACTTTCTCTAAGTCTCTGAATATCTGAAATTGAACACATCTAAAATTCAGAGAAGTTTTTTTTGCACTTTAATATTTCAGATTTTAAAATGGGAAGTGTATTTCATTTAGGAACTTAAATGTGGCAACTGAATAATTGGATAGAGTTGATGCCACCTAAACCTTGAGTCTTTTTACATGACTCCCACCATGTATTCCAGTTTGGGTGCTCTGATGGGCAGTATAGATGGGCATAATTCAAGATGGAAAATGGAATCAGCAGTGAACCTTGGAAAAAATAGAATATTTTTTGTAAATTTAGAGGTTTCACACAAGCTATTTTCAAATGCTTCAAGGATCAATATTACAATATCAACAAATGTTAGGTGCCTTTCAAACTGTCTTTCTTAATTTTTTAAAAATAGATAGATAACCTAAAAATGATTTTCTCATCTGCAACAGAAATGAACCCAACCCCAATCTAATGGCTGCCAATAGCCTAAGAAGCTGTTGTTATATATTGTATATATTGTAAATACAAGCCATATTAACAAAGTTTAATGATAAGATTTTTTGGCATATGTTTAGTCTATGAATTTGTGTGTACACTACCTTGAAACCTCTTTCCTAACCCTACTTGACAAGAAGAGATGCTATAAGTATTTAATTTATAACTCTTTCTACAGTATGCATGGAATGAATACAGGCATAACTCAGATACTGTGGGTTTAGTTCCAGACCACTGCAATAAAGGGCATATCACACATATTTCGGGTTCCCAAGTGCATATGAAGGTTATGTTTACACTACATCATAGTCTATTAGGTATGCAATAGCATTTCCTAAAAAAACAATGTAAATACCTTAATTAAAAAAATACTACATTGCTAAAAAATGCTAGCCATCATCTGAGCCTTCAGTGAGTCCTAGGAGTAACTTCAAAGATTACTGATCACACAACACTGTAACAAATACAGTTGATGAAAAAGTTGGAAATATTGCAAGAACTACCAAAATGTGATATAGAGACAGGAAGTGAATGAATGCTGTTGGGAAAATGGTACCGATAAATTTGCTCCATACCAGATTGCCACGAACCTTCAATTTGTAAAAATGCAGTATCAGCAAAGGGCAGTGAAGGGCACAATGAAATAAGGTATGCCAGTACACTTTGTAAAATCATACGGAAAATAGAAAAACCTAAAGCAGAAAATTAAAAGCCCACATATGTTTTGTATGTTCAGTTTAAAACATCATAGTTGTTTTTTTCCTATTTTAACAAAATGATGGTAGACAGCATACCCTGTTTTGTTGTTTGAGCAATCTATTGTTGCCATAATGTCTTATATTAATATTATCCGAACACATGATTGTAATGATTACATAAAGGTTTATAGTATAAAAGATTGTAATTTATTTTATCATTTCTCTGATTTTCAAACTATAAATAGTTTCTTAGAAAACAACTTTGTATATGAATTTTACTCTTTCTTCTATAAGTTTCTTCATCTATTATTTTTTCTTTAATATAAAGCGTATGATCTAGTGCTTCTAAATTTCGAGTGGTCTTGTTTTTTTTTTTTTATTTATGACTTATAAGAACATGAATCTTGTCCTTTATGCAGTCTGAAAATTTTGTCTTTTAATCATATTATATAGTATATTTACATATAATGTAATGAATAGTATGGTTGGAAGTCTATCATCAAGGCATTTGTTTTCTATTTATATGTTATCTGTTTTTTCTAATTGTTTTTTCATTGTTGTCTTATATTCTCCTTTTTTTACTTTCTTTTAGTGAATCATGTTTTTCAACATTTGATTTTAACTATTTTATTGAAATCTGAGATACACCCCTTTGTACTATTTTTAGAGGTTTCTCAAAAGTTTAAAATATGAATCTTTTAACATATCACATTTTACCTTCATAGTACTGTATTACTTCAGACACTAAAATTTATAAGTATCCCATAACAGTGAAATTTTATTTAGTCTCCATTTCAGCTCAAATTAATAAATTTACATTCCCAGTTTATTGGCCACCCAATGTGACCCTTGCACTGAGAATATATAAATTGTGTATTTACCTTAATTCTAGCTGAGATATAGTTTCCCCCTTCTTTTTCAGTGTAATATATATTTAGCAACACCTAAAATGTTGTATAATTATGCCTGTTCTAAAGATAGCAGAAGTTGTAATTATAGAGAGTGAAGAAGGTGGCCAGAAAAAAAAAATTAGACATGATTTTACATTCATATAATTCAGTTTGATGTAATTTGTTTCACCTTTTCATCATGGAACCCAATGTCGCGGCCAGAGGGATTCAGAAATATGATTCCTAAGGCACACCTCACTAAAGAGAGAGCTGCAGTTGGTCCTGCCTGAATTCCATGGGATGATTTTCCCTTGGGAGACAGAGCAACTTTCTGTTGCTGAAAGAACATGGGGGAGAAGTGATGAACAGGTGGATTTCACAGATAAGTTTCATACATGAAAAGCATAAAACTGGCAAAGGGAGGTAATACTTTTGAGGGCTATTTCTGTGTTTCTAGAGGCAGAATGAGGAACTTAATCTGTTTCTCAACTCTTCTCATTCATTTGAAGTCATTTAATCCATCTTCTTGTTTCAAATGAACACTAATAACCTATCCACAGTTTTGTGTCACCACCACATACTTCTTTTTGGGTCCCTAGAGGGATAAGCATGCTTCTGCTAAGATCTTTCCACTTGATACTTTCTATAGGCACCTCTAGGTCTGGATATGTGATTTTCCTGTCCACCACCAAATGAGTATTACTCTAATGTAATTATTCTCCAATGAGTTTTAGATCCCTTAAAGCAGAAACAGGACCTCATTCATGTTTGCATTCACAGTTTCTGCTGTATCAGAGTCTCTCAATAGTGTTTGTTAAATAAATGGATGAACATCAGATGCATTCATGAATGGACTCAGATCAACAGCTAACTCAGTGCAATGGCCACTTTCTATTTTCTGTAGATTATATTACTTAAGATGAACTTTCACAACTTCTTGTTGTCTTTGTTGTTGTTAATCACTGTAAATTCAATCATGTTTTTGATTGCCAGAGGGTTTTGAATATCGGATAGTATAAACTGAGAACACCTATGTAACTGCCTTTGAATATGAAAAAAGAGTGTTTTTGGTGGGGCAGAAATGATAGAAGTTGTAAAAACAATGTCTTAGACAAATACGTACTCATTAGACAGTCTGGGTGTTTTATCCACTACCCCTGTGTTTGGATAAGTGTATAGTGTAGGCAATAAAGTCAGTGCTTTTGTCTTTAACTCTCTTAAATTCTTGAGCCGTCATTTCACATAGGTTATTTTTGTTTAACTGACCCAACTGCTGTCAGATTACTTTAACACACCAAGGCTTTTTTCTCTCTGGAATTAACCATCTCATATAATCCTTCTCCCTGCATTTGGATAATGTAGGGATAATAATATCTGACAGGTTCCCAAACTCCTGCAGGAAACCTGCCTCCAAACAGGTTTATTAAAAACACATTGTCTATATCAGTACCTGGATATACTCCTCAATACTGCATTCATCAATATAAAAAAATGTATTTTCCTTCCTAAGGTAACTACCACCCTCTTCCCTATACACTACATAATCTTCATTCCATTTTATATTAGGTAGTTGCAATCCTGAAGTTTTAACCAAGCAGATATATGCAAATATCCTCATTCACCTTGTTACCACCTCCTCACTCTTCTTCCTATACTGAAGGTTTGACATAAATTTAAAATATAGATTAAAAATATGTTTTTCTTTTTAGTTTATGTGAATCAAATATATGCAAATTGTACTATGGAAAGTCCATTCTATGAGGAAAAAAATTAACTAAATAACTTCAGTGATTTAGCAGTCCAATTAACTGTTGGGTATTTTCCATTTTTTAATACAAAAGAAAATTAAATTACTTATATATAACTGTACTTTGTCAACCCATTAAATATTCATTATTTTTAGTATTACTAATATGAGGCAAAATGCAGATTTTTTTATGGTGATTAGTGGATATATAATTAGTAAATAAGAAAATTATGTTATAAAAGTATAAAATTATTGATATTTTATTGAAACAAATTATATTTTAAATAATACACATATAACATTTTATATTAATTTTATGTATCTATATGCAATTTTATATGAACTGTATAAAAGACATTTAACTAGCCACAAGACACTTAGCTAATAATTACTAAATATCTAATTAGAATAGAAGAAAAAAAAGTTGAGTATCTATTTGCTTGGATATTCAAATAAAAAATTCTATGTACTCATAGTCTCAATGGATTTGTCTTTTTCATTGTTCTATTTTTTTGTAGTACCTAACATCCTTTCTATACTGGGGACATTTCCTGTCTTGTTGGGGAGAAGAGTTCACCTTCTAAATATAGGTGATGAAATTGCCCTATATTTGCTTTTCCAAACTCTTGAACCCAGAGCATAGACAATTAACCTGGCCCCAGCCTACAGAATACATCCACAGTGCTAATAGTTGGTAATGCAAAGAATAATATAGGGATGTCCACTTCGAGAGAAGACAGTAGCAGTTACACAAAGACATCTGGAGTACAGACACCAGAAACAGCAGAAGCAGTCTACAGAGCCCTGTGTTTGCCACGTTGGTGGCTGTGATGGAGCCAAGGGTTCAGTAGAGGCAGTGGCAATGACTTCAATAGGAAGATTTTGGGGTGCCATTTTGGTCCAGGCTCTAGCTGCCCCACACCTGACACTAGTTCTTCAATTATGTCATACCTAAGTTCCTTTTCCATTTCATTAACTGGAATTTCTTTCTTTTAGTTGCAACTAAGAACCCCAAATCTATAGTCAACATTTCCTTAAATAGGATTACATTGTTTTCAATGGACTGAATCTGGTTTCATACACATTTGGAGATTCTATTTTATTTACTTTTGGTTTACAGTTGATACAGAGTCCACTTCAACTATTTATGCATAGTTTTGTTTTGTTTTGTTTTGCCTAAAGTTCTTTATGACAAAGTTATATCAAGTGCTTTCACAATACAATGTACAAATTTACATATACATAAAAATGTATATATATGCAGTGTCTCCTTTGACTTTTGAACTATCTATAAAATATTCAAGTAAATAATGAACAAAAAAGACAAATCAATAATATGTCTTTAAGATTATTGTTTGTCCTCACAATATTTAGTACAAGTCACTATGGAGTAATGTAAATTTTTGTTTGTTTGTCTTTAGCTGATGAGATAGTGTATCCTGCCATTGAAAAGTCAGAGTGTGAAACGGAAAAGGCAGTTACCAAATGAACTACGGTTGATTTGAAGAAATGGAAAGTATCTTTTAAAGTAATGTACAACATGGTGAATATAATTAACACTGCTGTATGTTATATATGAAAGTTGTTAAGAGAGTAAATCCTAGGAGTTCTCATCACAAGGAAAATTACTGTGATAATCAACTCATGATATATGTAAGTCAAATTATTATGCTGTGTATCCTATATAAACAGTGCTGTATGTCAATTATGTCTCAATAAAACTGGAAGAAAAAATGTAAAATGTAAAACAATTTTAAAATAAAGTAAGCATAATTTAAAATATTTTATTTACCTTATTAAATCAATATCCTGGTTTTCACTTTAAAAGTTAGTAAGCTCAAAGACCTGATGTTAAACATTTTATATGAAGCTAAAATGCTAGTTAAAAATAAAAATATATCAAACCAACAAAAACATTGAAAAATGGTTTAGACAAATTAAAGTCATTTTAAAATTATTGTTTGTTCAAATGGAAGACAGAATGTTAGTTAATGAATTCATTTGAAATTAAGTATATATTTTTCTAAAATATGGGAGGAGGAAGTAGTTTAAATGGATTATGGGAAAGAAATATATTTCCTAATTCAACATCAAAAATTACCTGGAAAACATGGAACTACCTTGTCAAGATTTCTACCATGGTGTATGCTCTATCCATTTTCATCTTCCTTTGCATTCACTTAGCAGTAAGCTGCTTGTAGAAATTTTATATTTTCCTTTCTAGTCACCTGCCTCCCTTCTTCACCCTGCTCTGCACCTGGGGTGGGGGGTGACTTTTAAGGATTACATAAACAGACATACCCTCTTTCAACTGATTGGTGAAACAGACATATCTTCTCTCTTCTGATTGGCTTGGCCAATGGGAAAATATCAACAATGGATGAACTGAGCAAGAATGAGGTCACTGTACTGACTTCTGAGCCTCCTCCATGGGAGTTCATATTGGGTGTCTGCATCCCTTTACCAAAGGCCACAGCTCTTACCAGTTTGTTGACTCCATATGTTATCCTGGTAGGCTTTGATAGGCTCTCTCCTCTTGCCTTTTGTGACCTTGGGTGAAAACAGTTCTAGCTACTGCTGGCTCTGAGATCCTACACTTTCATTTGCTTGTTGCCCTGAACCCTGCTTACAGTTTTATAAATAGTCCCTCAAATTACCAATGTGAATGTGCTGTATATTTTATTATCAAGACCCTGGCTGTTTCCAAGGCAAGTGCATTATCATTCATGTACGTTGAGAAAGAGCAGTTGAGATTCATTGCTATAGACTCGGGTGATAGAATCCAATGCATTTCATATGGCATTACTGTTTTCAGCATTGTCTTATGGTTATTAGAAATTAACAAACTTTTCCTTTTTTATTGAGGTATAGTTGGTTTACAATACTACATGTTTTAGGTCTACAACATAGTAATTCACAGTTTTTAAAAGTTATACTCCACTTATAGCTATTATAAAATATTGGCTATATTCCCTGTGTCATGTGACATATCCTGTAGTTTTTGTACCTCTTAATGCCTTACCCTTATCTTGTCCATCACTCCCTCCCTCTCCTCTCTGATAACCACTAGTTTGGTGTCTGTATCTGAGTCTGTTTCTTTTTAGTTATATTTATTAGTTTGTTGTATTTTTTTAGATTCCATATATAAGTGATATCATACAGTATCTGTCTTTATTTGTCTGACTTATTTCACTAAATGTAATACCCTCATAATCTCTAGATCCAATCATGTTGTTGCAAATGGCAAAATTTTATTTTTTATGGCTACATTCCATTTGTATATATATATACCACATCTTCTTCATCTATTTGTCTGTCAATGGACATTTAAGTTGTGTCTTCATCTTGGCTATTGTAAATAATGCTGATATGAACATTGGGGTGCACATATGTTTTCAAATTAGTATTTTAATTTTCTTTGGATCCCAGAAGTGGGATTGTTGGGTCATATGGTAGTTCTATGTTTAGCTTTTTAAGGAATATCCACTGTTTTTCAGAGTGGCTGCACCAATTTACCGACAGTGTACAAAAATAAACTATAATTCTTTAATTACACTAAGAATTATAGTACCAGAACTCTTGATCCCCATATAGCACATACTCTACTTATGAAAATCTACATGAAAAGTCAAATTACCATTGAGTTAAATTAGTCAACAGGGAATAAGAATGGAAGGCATTAGTTATGCATCATAAATAATAACCACACTTTAGAACTGACAGTCTGAATTGAACCTAAGTTTATGAATATTTTCAAATGATTAAATAAACATAATAAATTTCATAGGAAAGATAATAGAGGATTTTGTGAAGGGAAGAGAGACATTATTTCTCCCTTATTTTTCTAGTCCTGCCTACACACTCTTCTCTCTCATTTTATCTCCTTATTTGCTGATTTATAGACCTCCTAGCTTGAGGAATAATAATGAAGAAATAAGAAAGATAGAGCAAGGTGAACTATAAAGTCATCAGTACTATATTCCAGCCATATAGTATGAGTTTCTGAGGCAAAAGAGTTTCTTTTAGGAGGGAAAATTTAGTTTTACCATTATAAATATTCTTATCTTATATGAGCTGATTTTCTTAAAAACTGTTTCTTTGGCCAAGAAATCATCCAGGGTTGGGCAAAGTGTCTATAAATGAACTTTTTGGCTATTTTTTGTAACTGACACTGATTAATTGAAGCAGGAAAGCTGAATTTACAGGGATGGTCCTGGAGAGTTCACCAGTAAGAGTGGGAAGTTAAAAATAATATCTCCTAAACAATAGCAACAAGGAAATCTCCAGAGATCTAAGAAGCAACAGCATGATGACATTTTCCAAAGGACACTGGCATCAAAAAATTCCCTAATGGAGTGGATGCAAACTCCAGCCATCTCCCATGTCAAAATGGTTCAACTCATGAAAACAATTCCAATGGAATTTACACGCTTATCACCACTGTGCTTATGGAAGAAGAAGAAGACTATGTTTTTCCAAGGGTAATAATTTCACCATAATTATAAGGATGGGGAAAGAACAGTTTCTGAAGAGAGGGGATCCTGAGAGTGCAAAAACAGTAGGGATTCAGGAAAATGAATCTCCTAATAAATCCTAGAGGAAAATGTCTCATTTGGGCAATAGTAGTCATTTCACAAAAAAAAACCTTACATTTTCTAATGTGTCAATTTTCCTACACAATAACAATTGACTTCTTTTTTTTAAAGATACTTCACATAATTAAAAAGTTTATATTTTTATTAATACAGTGTTTGATTTTTTAATCATGTTGGCAGCTTATGCTAATATTAAATTTTATAGTGGGTTAAAATGGATGAAAGACAGGTAATAAAATATTTCCTTCTTGATAGAGCTTTCAAAATGACGATGCATTGATCTTTTAATAAATTTTGAATACTGAGAAATTTTATCAGATTTATTGAAAATGCCATAAAATAGAAGATACATTAGTGGAGACCTCATCTAAATTTCCCAAAGCTTATATTGATAGTAATTTGATTAATTACCTGCGCTAGTCACTTTCTCAAGAACTTTACATGTGTTGAGAAACGAAAATGAATCACAATAACCTCATGACAAAAGTGCTATTATTATCTTCTTTTACATATGGGGAAACTGAGGCACAGAGACAGTGAATACATACCCTAGGACCTTACAGACTCCTGAGCCTGCATTCTTAGCTACCATCACATGTATTTCTTTTCTCTCAGACAAAAGATGTCGAATAGAAGTGTCCATATAATAAAAACTAAAAATTTTAAGCTGAAACTTAGGCAAACAGGAGAAAAATATTACTGTTTTGCTCAAATATAAACAAATAAGTAAATAAATAAATATTATATATAAAATACACATATGTATTCTTTGATACCCATATTTTATTTTAATAATATTTATAATTGCCAGTGGTAGTGATATTGGCTGTAGTGGTGTGGTCATAGGGGGAGTTGTAAGAGTAATCGTGATAGTAGTAGGAGTAATAGAAATAATGGTACTGGAAGTATCATTAGCCTTAGCAGTAGTAGCAGTGATAATTCATACACATGATCAGGTTGTACTGAGTACTTACCTACGTTAAGCTGTAAGAACTCAACCTCCTTTAATTAGCCTGGTGCCTATGACGATTTTGACTGGGCTCTCACACATAATCTGGGACTAGTATGGTATAGCCATGCTAACTCTGTCCCTGGTTTTCTCTTATCACTGCCCAAACTTGCCATGTTTTATTCACTTGATGGACGGACAGATTCCAAGAGAGGAAGACTAGGTGTGGCACTGGCAAGCGTTCTGCCACATTTGGCCAAAGGATGGCCACAAGCCAATCCCAAATATAAAAAGAGGGCAAGAGGATTTTGAGTCTTGATGGTAATTGCTCAAAAGTCAGATTGAAAAAGCTATAGTTAGTTATACAGAGAGAAATCATTGTGAGTTTGGTTACTCAATTTTTTTTCAACA
This sequence comes from Camelus ferus, assembly GCF_009834535.1. Taxonomy (NCBI): domain Eukaryota; kingdom Metazoa; phylum Chordata; class Mammalia; order Artiodactyla; family Camelidae; genus Camelus; species Camelus ferus. The sequence continues at coordinate 5,900,854 of NC_045724.1, read as the reverse complement.
TGTTAAATGTTATGTCTTGCTATGTGAAAGGCTTCATAATTTGTTCTTTCTAGCTTTTTTCTTTGCAGAATATTTCATCCCCACATTAATTAGCATATTTTTAACTCTCTTGTGGGTCTGATTTAAAAATTACAAATATTTCATAATTTAAGAAAATTAATTTTCTATAATTGATTTTGTCTCTCCATTCATAATTGGCCAGTTACTTTTTCCAATACTATAATTTTAAAAAGAGTTGATGTTTAGAAAATTAGAGTAGGGAAATGTTGAGCAGAATATGAGATAATGATATTGAATTCACTAAGAGATTTATGTACAATGGTAAAAATTTACAACTAAAATATTGTCTTTAGTATGCATACACACACTCCTCAGAAACATGGTTATATAGAAATACGTATTGGAAATATAAGAAAGTAGGAAGGTTGTTGGGAAATATGCAGTGATTAGCATTTATTAGTAAAAGCCTACTGAAGAAAACTTAATAGTTTATTAATATAATAGACAAGAAGGTTATTTATAGACTATGAAGTAATTACAAAGTGATATTTTAAACATACTTATAAATATACCAAAAATAAAATAAAATACATAGAAGTGCTAATGATAACATTTTGCTTTATAGTAGCTTAAGAATTAGATATTGACATGTGAAATATAATCATAGGATGGATGAACTTTATATTACAGTAAATATACACTAACAAAGATGAAAAGAAAAACAAAATTTGTAGGCAATGTGCATTAGCATAAGAAAAATGTGATCTGTTTTTAAGCCACTAAATAATAATCAATTTTGTTTTCTTCCACGTTATCTTGTTTAACCTGATAGTAATAATTAGTTTTTATGTCATTTCCTCAATTTTACTTGTAGCTTTGAGTTTCAGCAGTTTTCCAATACATGTATTGATTTTGAATTTTTGCCAATGCTTTTGGCTTTTGTTACTATACAAAGAAGTACATGTTAACCTTTCAGATTATTGATCATTTGAAGAAAGCAAGAGAGAAACACATTTTTATTTAGGGTTAATGTAAGATTATCATAACATTTTCCCAACATTTGTTCACATTTTAAAGTCAGTATCCAAACTTCAGGCAAAATCTTCAAATAATGTAGATATGTTAGTTTCCCATAAGTGTATTTCCTCTTTTTCTCTGTTATTTATGTGTTTGTGAGATGTATTCATTTTTTAGCAAATTCTATAGTAAATGAACTCTGAGTTCTTCAGATATTCATACTGTAAATTCCATTAAATTCAATCAAACTAAAACTTTATGGAACACAAATATGTGCTAAGCATTATGCTCGGAAGTGATGTCATTCCTACCTAAGCATACATATTCCTTGACTTTACAGACCTAAGTAATAATCCATTACCATTTATCTGTAAGTTTATACTTTTATGCTTAAAATGAGAAGGCAAATCTTTCACAGAAACATTGTCCCAAGAATGTAAATACAAGGTGATTTAAACAGGCATATGATAAGAAAATAAGAGAAAAATATTAAGAAGTTCTGTCAGTTAAAACTCTGGTTGCAGATAATAGAGGGCTGTTGCAAATTTGCTCCTGGAAAAATGAAAAACTGAGTTAATGCATAGAAAACCAGAGCAGTAATAGTTGATTCTTACTGGGACCATAAAGTACAAGGTAGAAACCATCAATAATCTTGTCAGAGATAATCTACAACACGTGATCTCTCATAGCTACATTTGTCTGCTTCATTTTCTTTCTCTGTAGTGTGCCTTTTCCCCTTCTTACAGTTGGCTGTCTCAGAGCCCTAGTGTTGCAATCTAGGCTCAATTCTCCTCTCGCCAGGTCCCCTCAAACATTGGCCTTTCCCTTGGGCCTGTCATCATTTGTTATCATTGTGAATGCTTCAGATTGGGAGAAAGGATGTGAAGTAGAGGCAGAGAGAACTTGGAACCCAACCAGTCTGCCTGCATTAGTTATTTCCTATCTAGGGCTCCTCCACTGCATTGATATAATCAAGAACGTGTTCATTAACATCATCTTTGTTTTACAGAATAATAAACTGATGTTTACATAGATTAAGTGATTTTCAAAAAACTGTAGAATTAGGAAATGACGGAGCCAAGCTGCTCTGACCCCACTGCTAACCACTGTGTTAACTATTACTGCGGGCCCTTCTAAAAAATACTTTTTATTATTATATATATATATATATATATATAAATTTTTAAATATATTTTTATTGAAGTATAGTCAGTTTACAATGTTGAGTCAATTTTTAAATTATTATATATTTGATCCATCTTAGATTACCCATTGTTAATAAAATTATGAATTTATCAGTGACTGGCTAAAGAAAAGGAGTTTGTCATACAAGCATTTTCTCTATAAAAGTATTAAACTGGGGAGCTCAAAATTGAAACAACTTTCTTAGAGAACACTACAGTAGTCCCCCCTTATCTACAAGGCAGGGGGATATATGTTCCTAAGACCCTCAGTGAATGCCTGAAACCTTGGATAGTACCAAATTCCCTATACTCTATTTTTTTTCCTATATGTACACACCTATGACAAAGTATGATTTATAAATTAGGCACAGTAAGAGATTAAAAACAATAATTTGAGGGCAGTACTTGAAGACAACCACTGCGATATTGCAAAACTTGATCCAATAACCAAAATGGCTACTAAGTGTAGCATGGTTACACTGAACAAAAGGATAATTCACGTCCTAGGTAGGAAGTAGCTGGATGGAACAAGATTTCATCACACTATTCAAAATGGCTAGCAATTTAAAACTTCTGAATTGTTTATTTCTGGAATTTTTCATTTAATTTTTTCAGACCATGGTTGACCCCTTGTGACTGAAGTCATGAAAGGTGAAACCTTGGGAAAAGGTGGGGATACTGTATTTTTTGCACACATTGTTCAGAACTCTTCTGTTGTCCTGAAACCACTGGAAGCTGTGATCTCCTACAAAAGGAAAATCTGCATCTGGATTTTTACATTACTGATATGCTTTGATACTGGGCATTATCTATGATTTGTGTGATTCTGCCTCAACAATTCAACTCTTCTGATAAAACTATAACATATTTAGGTCGCTAGAGTTCCACTGAGTAGGAGGAAGAGAGACAGAGACCTGAACATATTAATGAAGTGGAAGACAACAAGAGGATGGGTAGATCTTGATGGGGGGGAATTAAGGATTAACATGCCAATTGTCAAATTCTGGAGTGATTTCTGAGAAAAAGGACAGAGAAAAATTTAGCAAAGTTTAAACATGGTGAAGGCATTCTCTATACTAAAGTTAATTAACATGATTACTTGCCACCCAACATATTCTACTTGGATAATCACATGATCTTGCTTTCACCAGCTTTATAGAGTAACTACAGTTATTAATCCACTTTCAAAGATGAAAGAATTGAGTATATTTATATAAGTTAAAAGGCCGTACTTCCTAATATCAACATCTTTAGGGGTTAGGATTTCAACATATGAATTTTGTGGGGGCACAGTCAGACTGTAGTGGAGTTTAAGAGTAATTCATACAAGTTCTTTTGTTCATGCATTTCCTGTAACTTTCTGTGACCTTGGTCAGGGTTCTGGATCTCTTGCTATATTTTCATTTTCTTAAGTATTAAAGATTGAAATAAAAATTTTAAAAATCACCAAAGTCATGGAGTATTAGAAGAAAAAAGCATTTAAATTTGTAACACATTGCCTGGCATATACTACCTTTAATACACAATAGTATTAATATTATTATTGCATATCTTTTAAATAAAATATATTATATTTAACTTCTCATTCATGACTTAAAAAACATCTTTCCTGTGCTATCATGCCTGAATTAAAAAAAATACTTTTATTCAGTATCATTTTATCCTATTATATTAGATTTTTCTATAGTATCCATCCCTTTCTCCTCTATTTTTCTTAAGGAGATACTGTCTTATCAGGAGACATTATGATGTCAATACAACCGCATTAACCTTGTTTTGATTGTTTCATCTAGGGTAGCTACTAGTACTAACTGCTCAACAACTGAAATGACTTATTTTTTAAAGCCGTTGTTTGTTTAAAAAATGCAAGACAAGTAAAAGAAATCGATTTTAAAAGCTGAGAGCAGAATGTTAAAATATTACTTTCACGTTGCGGCGAATTTAACAAGAGAGCATTTGTTTATTGTGCCTGGAGTTCTCTATGTAATTGCATTGCATTTCCCGTCTGCGATTTGTGTATGAATAAAGTCTCGCCCTCACTACACAGTCCCCTCCTCTCTTCTGTTAGACCTTAGGTCTGAGTTATAATGGTAGATTAAGTTTTCACTGCAGACATAAAGCTGCCTCCCCGTCTGAAAGTGTAGCTTTATGCGTCCACAGTTTCACCATGCAGCTCTCAGTATCTCTTTATGCTCCAATTTCCTTTTTTTTCTAGAATTCTCCAGGTGCTTGAATGTGATTGTTTGTATGAGGTGTATTTGGTCAGTCAGGCATGTAATGCGTTTATATATTACATAGTCAAGATTTTGCATAGAGGGCCTCCAGGCTTTATTTATAGCACTTCAAAAAATCACACTCTTTGTCATGAAATAAGATCAGGATTAAACAACAAAATAGAAGAAATGGCATTGAGACTAGCTGAAAAACCCGGATCTTTGTATTAGTTCTCTTTATAATTTATCGCTGGTAATAGTACCTGACTTTCAGCCTGATTACATGTGTTCTTTGTGCCATTCAGAAAAACATATAGAGACACTTAAGAAATTTTCGTGGTGGATGGGTGGTGAGTGTAAAAACAGCAAACATAGTTTTAAGTGCTTTATGTTATTCCATGAAATTCTTATGACAACCTGATAGAATAAGTACTAGTATTATTGCCCCCAGCTTATCGATAAGAAACGTGATGCTCAACAAGTTTAAGGAACTTGATGAAATATGCTTAACTAGTAACTGTCTATCTAGACTTAAACTCGGGTAGCCACGCTCTAGAGCTCACACACCTAAGCGACAAGTGTGGAGCTACGTTTCCAGTAGAAGTGATGATGATATCTATGATATTTCAGAGTCTTCTGTGTAGCAGTCATTTATAACATATTATTTTACTTAAAGCTTTGCAATAATCCTAGAGTGGAAATGCCATCTACAAATAAAATCCTCAGACAGGTTAACTAGTCACATCGCTACAAACAGGCAGAACTCCCATTTGAGTCTCAATTTTTTCCACTCCAAAGAGAATAGCCCATTTATGCATTTTGTAATGAGTGGAAAAACCCTTGGGTATGTGAGTGCTTGACAAGTAAAAGAGATCTCTTTGGAAAATGTGGTCTAAAGAAGGAAAGAAGGCAGAAATGTGAAAATTCACAAGAAAGTGTTTTCAGTTATGCCCAGCTGTCACAGTTCTGTTGATTTTTTTTTTAATTCAGAAATGGCTTTTTTTGCACATTACACTTCAGTGTTCAGAAATACCTTTTCTTGTCTGCCAAGCATGGCTGGGTCAGGGAAAAGTTCTTGAGAATGGATTGATTTTATGTTAAGCCATCTCAGATAAATTGACAGCGAGTTTGAGAATGGATTTGCTTTGCTCCAGAGTTCCAGAAAGCTTGTTATTTTATCTTGGAGAGGGTGTATGGTGATTAAAGAGTAAAACTGGGAATAAGGAACAGAACTATATTTAATATAAACAACCACAGCGATGTGAAAAACAGGTCTGTATTACAGCCCTACTGTATCTCTGAGCAATCGTATGAATGAAAGGAGCACTTTAACTCTCTGACCTCAGTTTTCTCATCTATAATATGGGATAATAAAATGCTGATCTCTAAGAAAATGGTCAGCCCTAATAACCTAAAAAAAATCATAAACGCAGGTGAAACAAAGCATATTATTTTTATAAGATAATGTTGAAATTAGATATAAGAATCATGTTAATAAATATGTCAGCAAAATACCTTCAATTGATGCTTATACTTGCTGAGCACCAAAGGTGTAAAACGTTCAGGAATACTACAGAAAACAAGACAAAGATCCAAGTCTTTAATTTGGGAGGATTCTCTTCTGGAAAATCAATTCGCTAGCATCCAATCAGAAAACCTCAGCTTGAAAAAACACATTAAATGTCACTGTCCAAGGTATGCTTTCAATAATTATTATACCAATAGACACAATTTCTATAAAGAAATCTATATTGTAAAACATCATAAACAATGATCCAAAAATAAAAGAAAAACTTCAAGTGCTGCAAAGTCATAAGAACATGGTCTTAAGGGTAAAAAAAGGAAAATATGAGCATAGATTGAAGAATAAGTGGCAGAAATTCAAAAAATAACCTGTTTTACAATCAAAAGGAAAGCATTGTTTGTATGTGAAGATGTTATCTCCATCTCCTGCAGAAGTGGCTTGTTTTAGTGCTTAATAACTGGTTTAGTGATTTTAAGCATTGCTATAATTTCTAAAGTCTTCAGCTGTTGGACCAAGCCACTAGTGCCTATGAGGAATTTGAGGGGAAATATTCTTCCAGCCGTGATATAGCATCTATTTGAAGTAGAATGTTACTCACTAGATGAACTCTTCAATTTTCATGAAAGAGGTATCTTTTGGAAATACATCCCTCAAAGCAGCTACATCTCAGAGAAGAAAAAGCATCTCAGGATTAAGAATGAGAGTGATTTGTAATTCTGGTGTTTGGTGCCAATGTGGAAAGGAAGACAGAGAGCCACACCCGTTCACATCTGGCATTACCTCCAATCACTCACATCACAGCTTTACATCCCGTTTCAGATAATGCCCCTGCTGACACTTCGCAAGCTGCCTGAAGCTGACACTCATCCAAGAAGCAAGTGTCAAGTCTTTTTCAGGATAAACTGACGTTTATTGTAGTCTTTATGCATCTCTTAGCCATTTACCATATGTAAACAGGGCTACCATTTTTATGAGGTTTCTATCTTTTTTAGAAGTGTGTCACTGAGGACATTTTTGAATGTTGTTCCTTCATATTTCCATAATCTCTGTGATTTTTATTGTGAAATTTTGCATAGTGAGTCAATTAAAAAAATACATATATCACACGTTGGCAGAACTGACTGTATATTCAATCAAGGGTAAAATGTCCTAGCTGCTCTTTTGTTTTCTTCTTTCTACTTCTTCTCCTCCTTATGTATCTTCTTCCTCAATTATAAAATTATTATGCTTGTTTAAAATTTTTAAATGATCAATATTTGTGTAAAGTTAAAAAAGAAAGAAAACTTAAAAAGAAAAAACTTCACCACAATAACCTCTTCACTCCTTAGCCAGGTCTTTGGACCATTATCACAAAACTAAAGTCATAAAAATCAAAGTACATGAATTGTTCAGGTTTAACCCCATTTTACATACAAACACAATCAGTTGTAATATCTCAAGCAGTTAACGAAATAAGGTAGCATATCCACTTACTACATTTCGCCAGTGGCCATATAAAAAATTAGTCTGGATCCATGGGTAATTGATCCATCTATACCATAACCAGATAAATTGAGAGGATATATTGTGACTATGATTTAAGCCAGTGTCTCTGAAAAGTGTGCTCCTAGGACAGTAATACCAACATCAGCTGAGAATTGGACTGACTGAAGATCTCGGGGAGTGCAGCCCCGCAATCCACGTTTTCACAGCTTTCTGTATGAATCTGATGCATTTTTATACTCATATGTGATAACCACGGAAGTAAACACTCTCAATGGTCGTAGAATAGAAACTCTGAGACAAGGTTACCTGGATTCAAAATCTAGGTTGTGGTACATTCTGGTGACCATATAACCTGTTCGGGTTACTTTAAATGCCCTCTGTCTCTTTGCGCAACTGTTTGAGGATTACATGAAATAATCAGTACCGACAGATTACTTAGAACAGAGCCTAGAACACAGTTAGTACTTAATGAAGGTAATGTAATGTTTAAATCTGATTCTAAATGTCTTTTCTTGTGAGCATTGAATAGACTATGTAAATAAATGCTCATTTTTAATGAGTGTGATCTTAATCATATTCATGGTATTTGAGTCATATGTGATCTTGAATAATAAAATAGAGTTCAGGGATTGAGAATGTGAAAGTAACATAAAAAATATTTTACCCTGTATCCCAAGTTGAGTTCTCCAGGAAGGAGACTGAGGTGGACTCTGAGACTGATCAGCTCTCATGGAAGGGAGAGGCAGGAAGGAGCATCTGGCCATCGGAGGAGTTGTATTCTGATGCTGGCCTGATGACAACCTCAGCCAACTACACGGGAAAGTTCAAGCTAAAAAAGCCTATTACAATTGTCCCTCCTTGCACTGAAATGGTCTGATATTCACATACCCTTTCTCTGTCTGTTATCTGATGCGGGCTAACCACTGCAGGGCATGACCTTGGGTGAAGACGTTCTCTGAAGCTGAAGCCACCCCTGAAGCTGCTGCCCCCTGAAGCCTGTCTGCTAACAGCATCTCTTACAGCTGAGACAAACCTTAAAGGAAAATTTGAGCAAGGAGTTCTTTTTAGAAGGTAGATGTAGAGACGGCATCTCCATGGCCACGGCAGCTCCCCTTTCTCACAGACTCATGCTTCGTCAGGTAGGAAGAGATTGCAAACAAGGGTGGGTCTCTGGTTACACATAAAAAAAAAAAAAAAAGTAAAATTCATAATTTTCACAGAGGGAAAAGGAATGTAAAGTGAATAATAACAATCAAATATATTTTTCCAAATAAGCCGTAAGTGTGTCAAAACAAGCAAAATTAATACAAGGTGAAGGGACCCTTTCTGTAACAGCGGTGGGAGTTTAGATTTTTAAAAGATGTACAATATTGTGCTTTGCTATTGTCTGGAGTAGATTTGATCTAGTGGAAGTTATCTATATGGTGAATTGGTATTACAGTTTTACCCCCTAGCATAAGTAGAATCCTGTCCAATAAATCAAGTTAAATATAGCAATAAAGATTTATACTATCTCTTTGTATTTAAAAAATGAGCTATTTCTCAGGTGTGAAGCTTGGATTATATATAGAGGGAAATCAGGATAATGTGTCACTAGATATTAAGCAGTATCAAATACAGCAAAAGATAACATTTCTTCCAAAATATAGTTCTTTAATTAAAAAAAAGTTTTAATGTCTATGATTTAGTAAGTTTAGGTTTATATAATAAAATTTAAAGTTAGGGAAAAATTATATTTCTGTGTTCTAGATACTTTGCTGCCAAATATCTCATAGTCTGTAGTCTTTATCAACATCTTGACCCAGAGCCTAAAGGTCAGAGGGCTATATACCAAGTTTCTATTTCCAATTCCCAGAGAACATTCCTCTGACCATCATGGTCTGACCCAAGTGGGACCTAGACATGGATTTCTGAATAATTTCACTGTATGTTAAACTCAGTGCTTTTGATTAGATGTTGCTGTGAAAAGGTTATCTTATCAAACTAATAAATGAACTGCTGAACATGCTGACAGACTGTGGCTGGAAATGGCTTTTGCCCCATGGCTCAATTACAAGGCAGCCAATAGGAAGGCAGAAAGGAACGCTAAAGGTGACTAATTGATTGCAGTGTCACAGTGAGCAAGTTAACACTCACTGCCCTAAATGTAAGTTGACACTGTAAATGAGAATGGGGGAGAAACAGAACAGTTAAGATGAAAGCTATCAGACTATGGCAGGAACAACTGAGAAACGAGTAGGGGCTCAATTAAAGAGAATAAGGACGTTACTTCCAAAGGCATATGTTTTCACACCTCTGATGGGATCACATTTCTTGTCTTGGCCCCTCTTGTCTCTGCGTTTTCTACCTTATAGAATTTCTAACCTCCTAAGTAACAGATTTCCCCATGAAAATTCCTTGAAAAACGAATCCAGAAAGATTTAAGTTTTATTGATGAATTTTTCTGGGTCTTAAAATATCTTATGGGCAAAATTAGAACTGACAGGATATGAGGAGATAGCTCTCCCCTTTCTAGTCCAAAAAGGAGGAAGGGGTCTGGAAGCAGCAGCCTGCTGTTGTGTTCTATAAAAGGTGTCCTCCTTCAGACGTTTCTGATTTTTCTCCACTTAAAATGAAATCTACTTTCCAAAAAAGAGCCAGACCAATGTGAATTGCCTACTGAGTAATCTGGTGTCAATGGAAGAAGACATTTGGAATGAAAACCAAAAGGAAAACAAAAAAAAAAAAAAAAAAAAAGGAGGAAGAGAAATGAGAAGAAAGGGGAAGGAAACAGATAAAAGCAAGGTTAGAAGGCTGTGAAAAAGCAGAACAGAGAGGGGACATGTTAAAAGCCATTTATAATAGGAAGATTTTTTTACAACCTGAACAGAAGGATGAGGTAGCTGCCAAATTAACTGCCAAAGATGGTGACAATGACAAAAAGAGGAAGAGAGAAAGATTTAAAGCCTCTTCGAAATGCAAAGACAAGGAATACAACCTAAGAACAGAAATTCAAGCTTGGATTATGTGAATTGCATGAACTCAGGTTGTTCATTTTTCCTTATGTCCATTTATCAGCTCAGCTTCTGACAATGAGAAGGAGCACAAAGAAAGGGAATAAACTGTCCCCATTGTGATTCATACAGACAGACCCCAGAACATGAGACACTGCAAACATTTATCAGGCACCAGCTTTGTTAGAAAATGAGAGTCAAACCACTTTTTAAATCCAGAACCAGTGAAAAATTAGGGAGATTCTTGGGGAAGGAAGACTAAGGAAAAAAGAAATCTGGTTTGGACATACTTTACTTCATTGAGAGGTTCAGTGAAAAAATAACCTTACCTATCATTAATACTAGAGTTACTTTAAATCCTTTTGTGAACCATAGCTGGTTGTTATGTTTTAAAACCAATGTAACTTAAAATAGCCATATTATTTCATATTAATCTAAACTTTGCAAAAAAAATTGGGGAAAAATAAGATGCTGACTGTAAAGTGTTTCATACTTGGTGTTGAGGATTACCAGTCAGTTTGGGGGCATAGTCTGAACAGTCAGCATTTTATACTATTTTCCATTCAGTTAGTACATAATCATGACTGGTCAAAGGGGGTTTTTCAAGCAAACCTTTCATTCTGTTGCAATGTGGTTATTAGTTTAATAAGATGTGATTTTTAAAATAGCATAGAATGACTAGAATTATTCTAAAGACTGAATAAATGCTTCTATCACATTATTATACTAATATGTCGAGCACATTATAATTTGTAAATGAATATTTTCATATTATTTATATGTAATCTGCCCTAAACTATTGCAGAAAAAAAGCTGGAGTTTTAAATTAAGCAAATAAATTAAGCATTGTATCTCAGAAACCGTTTATTTTAGTAAATAAGAATAATGAACTCCATGAAATTCATTTACAGAATGGTTTTGTGAGTAACCACTTTTCAAGATAAATTATATATCCATTGCATATTCAGTGCAGAAAGAAAAAAAATCACATGTAGACTCATTAGTGACTTTTTTCATAGTATAATCCATATATAAGATTTTTATTTACCAAAGAAAAATTAATTAAATTTGCCATATGTAGTGACACATCTATAACTGTTATAACAAGGAAATAAAACAACAACTACTAGACTATTTTAAGATTACTGTTTAGGTTTAATTCATAACATAGCTATTCAATCAAAGGAAGTGTATACAAAAGTGGAAAATTCAATGTACTTTCATTTGTTTCTTCTTATTATTATTAATAATTTGTCAGAGTGTCAGCAAATTATTGAAAAAAAAGAATTATCACAAAGTAAAAAAAAAGAAAGCATTCAAAATTTATTTTCTTACAAATGCTCTAGTCAGTGTGTGTGTGTATACACATATATACATATGTGAAATATTACAAAGCATATATCTGATATGGAGTTAATACCTAAACTATATAAGGAACTCAACAGCAAAAATACAAGTAATCCAATTAAAAACTTGGCAAAGACCTAAATAAATATTTTTCTGGAGAAGACACACAACTGACCAACAGGTGTGTGAAAAAGTATTGAACACCAATAATCAGGGAAATACAAATCAAAACCACAATGAACTATCGCCTCATAACTGTAAGGATGGCTATTGATGAAAGACGAGAGAGAGCAAGTGTAGGTGAGGAGGAGAAAAGAGAACCTTTGTGCACTGTTGGTGGGAACGTAAATTGATACAGCTGCTATGGAAAATAAGTACTGAGGTTCCTCAAAAAATTAAAAATAGAACTACCATATGATCCAGCAATCTCACATCTGGTATATATCCAAAGGAAACAAAAGTATCTCAAGAGATAACTGCACTTTTATGTTCATTTTAACATTCATCTCACAACAGCCAAGATACGGAAACAACCTATCTGTCCAGTGTCCATTAATGGATGAATGGAGACAAATCCTCCCATCTCCTATAGCCCATCTCCAACAGGATGAGGGAGATACATATATTTGACTTCAAGTATCATTAAAAAGCAGAGATACTGTTGAGAAATAAAAAATATCTCTGTATTTAAACCTTCCTCTTCAAACTTTACTTTAGACTTTGTATTTATCCAAATATGACCCACTTCCCTTTTAGTCCCTGTAGAAGAGTAAATATAATAATCAGAACTTTTTGCTCTCCCTTTTCCATGTACTTCTAGGTCTATAGGCATTACTGACTTTATTGCTGTTGAAAAAAAATTACATAAAATAGGGCAGGGTTATTGAGAATTTTCCTCTAGTCTTGTTTTATAGAGACTTATTTTTCATCTCAGCTTATTAAATTGTCACTTTGAGATGGAAATAATTGTCAGCGTCTATCAACAGTACAAAGAACAAAGCAGTGTCACGCTGGCTGTCTAGTTTTCTCTGGGCTGTATCCCACATCAGTCATTGAGCTTTCCTTTTGCTCTTTTTCTGTACCTAAGCTTATCTCTATCATCTCTGAATTATCATTTGTTGCCTTAATTTAGAATCCTGGCATGTCTTCATTCCTTTTTCTTGTTTTAAGTATTTAATGGTATTTAGACAGCCTGCCCATAGAATGCCATGGTGAAACAATTAGTTAACATACATGCTAAACTTGTTATATTTGTATTTTAAGTTTGTTATATAAGTATGCTGCTATAAAGATAAAAATATTAGACAATATTTACTGGTAGCACGGGGGCAGTTACAAAGCACTCATAAGGAACCTAACAACATCATCCATCACCATCAAAGTCACTTGTTCATTCAGTAAAATGCAAATCTCTAAGGTAGTTTCTACCTGATAAAACTCCCTCTTGAGAATAGAGCTGAAGTGCCAGTGCTTCATTATAGCTTCTAACTCCAGGATGGTCTAGTGAGCGGATCAGTGTTTCACTGTGTCATCTTTTTTTTAAACATTTTTTATTGATTTATAATCATTTTACAATGTTGTGTCAAATTCCAGTGTTCAGCACAATTTTTCAGTCATACATGGACATATACACACTCATTGTCACATTTTTTTCTCTGTGAGCTACCATAACATTTTGTGTATATTTCCCTGTGCTATACAGTATAATCTTGTTTATCTATTCTACAATTTTGAAATCGCTGTGTCATATTTTTAACATGAGACTCACCAAAACATTGAGGACTTATGAAGGTGTGAGCTCAAAGTATGTTATGGGACAGAGTGTGACATTTAACTTCTTTATGAGAACTTATATAAATACACATATATAAATATTTTGAAATATAAATATCTAACATATGTATGTATATACTTAGCCTTATAGAATCACCCTTTGAATTTTCTATGTTGCCAATATGATGATGTTCAGCCTCACTCAGAGTTTATTACCTGCTTCCATTTGCTTGCCCAAATTCTCAAACTCTTAGAAAAACTAGCCTTATATCTGAATATACATTACATATTTCAGACTGTAGGCCATAACTGGATCAAGGTTTAGGGCCATCACTAGTGACATGAAGAAAAATTTGGCTCAAGATAATTAGCTATAACTCACAAAAGTTTACTATCTTTTTGTTGATTTCATGTTTGCATTAAGCAAATACAGGTGAGAATTTCATAAAACAGTGTCACAATAAAGCTTATATTTATAGCTCTTTATTCATTGCAATCCACTTTTATTTTTTGAATTTTGGTCAGCTGCAGCTCACTAAATAAAGGCAATAACTTATCAAGAATGAACTGATTGTTGAAGTTTTTGTTGACTTTCAAGAAAATTAATCACTAAGTTTCAACTGGACTCCTAGATGGAGATAACATTGCTTGCCTATTAATTCTAAACACGATAGAATCTGATATCAAAAAAAAGTGGAAAAAGGTAAAAATCTAAGAAACACAAACATTAAGGAAGCAATCTAAGGAAGCAATCCAAGTAAGCAGATTTGGTGATGGAGATTTAGAAATGATTGAGAGAGAAGAAAAATCACAGAAGGGAGTAACATATATGGCAAAAAGTGAGAGATGGTGGAATGATGACAGTACCTGAAATGTATCAGCCACAGCAGCTGGCACAAGTAAACTTAGGATTGGAACTTGTCCTTTGGGTTGATAACTGAGAGATCATTGTTAATGAGAGTTCACGGTGTTAACTTTAGGTGGAAAAAGTTAGGAGCACAGGTTTGATAGTAGAGGTGAGATAGGTTGAGGTAAACAGCTTCCCAGACTACATGTGATGTAGAGTTTCCTATTGTCCAGTCACCCATCTATAAATTAGAGCTACTTACAGGTGTCCTGCTATGTCATGAGGCTCCTCCATCTGGCAGCACCTCCAAAGTCAATAAAATTAAACAATTCTGGTGGGCAGCCTATTTCCTCTCTTCCTTTTGCAATCTCAGCATCTAGTTCGTATTGCCAAAATGGATACAAGACATGATGAATAAACATAGTTTACAGACAATCTAAGTCTTAGATCTTACTTCAATCCTAGCTAGTTTTAGGGTAATGCCCTGTACAACTGGAGAAAGTTTAAGAATCCTAGTTAGGATTTCAGAATTCCTACTCCATACAACCCCACAGGAAAGAAGCCTGGATTTGGGGCAAGGTGATAGGCCTTCAACGAGTCTAGGTGTGTTAAACAGCCAAACCTAATACCATAAACCGGAATGGTAATAGTTGCATGGAAGGAAGAGGACAGGGAATGAGGGAACACAGACTTTGCAGTCTGATGGACACCAGGATTACTATTTTATATTGCGGCAGCTCTAAGATTTTTATATTGGAGTTAATTATGTTAGGTGTTTCAATTGCCAGTTGAATAATATCAAGAATATTACAGCAACCCCAGTGTTTTCACAAAGAATAAGCTTAATTTTCTTCTTGAAAAGATGCTAAAAGATGTAATATGCATAAGCAATCAAATGCACATAAAATCACATCTGGATTATATTGTTGATTCTTATTCTGCTATTTATATTGTTGATTCTTACTCTGCTATTTAGAATGTAAAGTCTGAAAAGATTTCTGATGCCTGGACTTGTGACCAGTTAGTTGGGGTGCAATTTATTTTTTGTTAAATTCTGAATATCCAGAGGAAAAAATTGGATGATGAATCAGAAAATAAAAATTGATAAAATTTATTGTGAAATCAAACATGTAGGGAAAGTAAAAAGTATGAAATTATTTAATCTGAATATACATATATATAAAGGGTTCTTATTAGGAGTAATTGACCAGCTCTTGTAATAAAGGAGTGAATTTAGACTGCAGATTAAAATGCAAGGGAAGTTGGAAATGCTATTACTCTAGTGCCTTAAAGATCAAACCCCCGTATATCCATATTTGGTACTTAAATGTGGTCCTACCTGAATGGTGACATAACCTGTAGACAGGTTATCTCTTTCACTTAGAGGTCTTAGGATGCAACACAACATGACAGAAATTTGAAAGGGGTGAAGACTGTTGACTGAGAGACACATATATAGGCCTGTATGGATGAAGTTTTAGAAAAGAAAGTGGTTCTTTAATATTGAAAAACCACTAAAAGAAATTTTACAACCTCACTGCCATTAAACTTGTCTAACTGATGTAAATATGTGATGACAGCAGGGTTCAGAACATGTTACAAAGAAAAGAAGAAACTGTCTGACAAGCAAAATTAATGTTTTTGATTATTAAACCAAGTAGGAGTTCATTAAAATTAAAAAAGAAAGAAAGTGAGAGAATAAAAAGAAAATCCAGTCTGGGAAGCTTTGCTTACCCATGGATATCTTTTTAAATGGATGCAATTAATTGGAATTAATTGAAGTTTTCTTCCTGTTTCTTAGTAGCGTAATATGAAGTATATCCCAAGTTTCCTGTGGGGAGCTGATTAATATCCTTCCGTGTATGGTAATATACAGAGTAGATGCTCAAATGACTTTTAGACTTTATTCATACTGACAGAGGAAGAGAAATTAAATGGGTTAAGGAAAGTGGGAAGTAGGGGCATAGAAAAGTAATTTTATATGTGTAGAAGTTCAGTATAGATTTAAAAGAACATATTTATGAGTAGTAGCTTAGAGTAAAAGAAAATTCCATCACTAGTCTGGTTTTCTGTCTTTGGAAAATTGACCCATGTATTGGAAATGCTGCAGAAAGTTTCCTAGAGATAACTCATTTTGGGTTGAGCCAAAGTAGGGAAAAATAAATGGAGACAGTAAGTGGGCATAGAGTATGAAAAGGAAGGAAAAACAAAGGACTGAATATCTCAATTAATTTTTTTCCCCAGTGAGTTTGATAATTTGGTTTAAAATTTTATGATATCAATTATTCCAAATGATGACGAGATCCAGCATGTTCTCATGGAAATAAATGCCTGATGAGGTATAAAGACAGGTAATTAAAGTGAAGATGTTAGGTAGAACTATAATGCTACGGTGCTGGATATGTGACCCAAATAGATGTTTGAAGTCACTCAGAATGGTGGCAGAACTCAACAAAAAGAACAACAACAAAAAGAAGCCACCATCTTTTCAGGGTGTGGGAATGAAAAAGTGGCAAAGAGTTAGAAGCTAACTTGCTTGAGTACCATTGGATCTCAATTTTTTTTCCTTATTTAAGGTGGAAGTATAGTGGTCTAGAATAGGCAACAGAAATTGAGGAGAATTCTGATGAACTCTCAGTCAAAGTACACATGCAAAATGCAAAAGTGGACAGTCTCAATTGGCCCCAGAAAGTGTGGTTCTAGAGAGGAGAGAAGTAAGTCACATTTTACTTAATCCTGAGAAAGTAAACAGAAAAGCATTTTAATAAGTTAAGAGAAGAGGTGGAGAGGTTGTGGTCAACATATACCTTAAAAAGTGTTTCCAGAAAATGATGAAAAAGTCTGATAAGATACCAGTAGCCATCAGCTGGGGCAGGAAAGATGACTTGACTTTGCAGATAGAAGTTCATATAAGTTCTGCTCCCAAAAGTCAGTTTTGCACTTAAAAACATTTCTTAAAAAAAAACAAAAAAGAATAGCTATAGGACAATTTTAAAACTTCAAAAACTGACTCATGTATATAAATAATTTAAAAGTTGGAAAGAAAATCCCTAAAAGGGTAGTTAGACAAAACGGGAGCCTTGCCCTCTGAGCTTTGCTTGTTTGGTGCAGAACTGAAGGAGAAAGTTAAATCACAGATTTCTTTTGTCTAAGATTCCATCTGGATGCATGCCCAGGAAATAATGTCATGTTAAGGTGCTGTATTGCAACGATTGGAATTAATACCCCAATGGACTGATCGGATGGAGTTATTTTCAAGTGTGAGAAGAAGAATATGATGAGGAGATATGCCACCTCTTCAAAATTATGCCAAATTGTTCATCTAAAATTTAAATTAAGATGACCCCAAATAACAATTATCCAAACAATTTACTATTGCTGTAGAGAACAAAAAAGACTACAACCTGATTTTCATACACAGCTTGAGGAGAAAGTTAAGTGTCAAATTCAAGTATTTTAATATAACCATGTAGCCTTTGGAAACAATTTTCTAGTAGACATCTTTATTTTAGAATTAGAAAGCAGTGAATAGAAATGTGCAGTATTAACCTTGAATGAGATTTATGCAATAAAAGATCTTTCTATTCTCCACAATGTGTTCAACTGGTTTTTTGTAGACAGATTTGTACGTATAAAAATGAAAATTTAATTCTTTAGCACACAAAAAAGCAGCTGGATTAAAAAGAATAGCAATCTAACAAGTTCACTGTACAGCATGAACATGAGAAATGCTTATGTTCTGACATTCATCTTTGGAATCTGAAGCTACACAGACAATGCATTGAATAGAATCAAATATGAAAAAGCATATTCTTCAGGATCAGAGGTCAAGATAGAATGGTAGAATTTGATTTCCTTTGTTGCCCTTTCCCCCACGCAAAACAGTAAAACTATTTTTTTAAACAGTGTATTTCTTTAAAGGAAAGAGAGAATATTATTTGTATGATTAAATAGCAAAGTATTTAGAGCTTGCCAGACCCGTTCAAATGGAAAAAAAACACACTAAAAAAATCCCTACCAAATTCCATATTTCATAATTTCAGAGACAAACAATAAGCAATGAATCTGACAAAACTCCAGCCCTCCATTTGGATATACATCATGAATGACAGTTTAAGAAAATTGATTTAAGCTTCTCACCGACTCTATGACAAATAGGTGAATTCCTTGAATAATTTCATTTATTTACCATACTGTTTTTAGTCTTCCAATTATTAAAATTGCACAGATAAGAGGAAAAGTGAGAAATAACAAGTCACTGCACCAGCTGTGCTGAGCTATTTAGGCTTATGCTGCTTGAATATTAAATTATCCAGAAGGTGAAACTGTGTAATAAACATGAAATGCATGTTCTCTCCAAGACTCAAACTGTTCTCCAAACTAATAATGGTATTTGTGTACATTTCTGTGGTTATGAACAAATCATTTCCTGGTGTAGAGAACACATATGCAGAGCCATCCTTCACTGGATGTGTAGAACAAAAATACTTGCTGGAGAACCAGATTCTCACAAAGCTTTTACTAGACACTGTAAATTAATAAGCCTTTGGCTGTTGCTTTGAATCTTAACGATCATCAGGGTGTCAGTTTGCTTAATATAAGGAAGTTATAAATTGTTTTATGCTCTGATTAAATAATTGTTTTGGAAGATAGTGTGATGACTGCCAATGTGCTAAATAGGAATCTGAAGACTAGAACAAGTGAAAACATCTTCCAAAAATGTCTAATTTATAGCAAGGGAGTAGTTTAGGCACAGGAAGGGTAACTGCAACTATAAAATGGAAAGAGGGTAGGAAGGGATAAATTGGGAGATTAAAAAATATATTAACTATGAAATAGATATAAAAACAAATTTCTTCTGTATAGCACAGGTAACTATATTCAATATCTTGTAATAATCTATAATGAAAAAGAATATGAAAATGAATATATGTATGCATATGTATGACTGAAATATTATGCTGTGCACCAGAAATTGACATATTGTAACTGACTTCAATATAAAAAAAAAAAAAAAAAGAAAGAAAAAGGCAATAGTGAAACTTCATTATGCAACTAACTCTTAACTGGGGGGAGGCTGCTTCAGTAGGAGACCAGTAGAGGTCAAAATGCTTCTCTCTAATCTAGTTGAAGGGCTGATAAAATAACAATTGGTGAAATTCTTCTGGAGTTTCCTCAAGTGGATCCTGAGAACAAAGAATGTTAAGAAACAGAAGGAGGATGGAAAAAGGAGAAGGAGGGGGAGAAGAAAAAGAAAATGAGGAAGAATCTGAATAGAACAGAGAAGGAGAAAGAAGAAGGTGAGGAGGAGGATGATCAGAAAGAGGAGGAGGAGGGAAGGGAGGCAGGGGAGGAGAGGAGGGGCCCTTTACTTACTTACCCTGAGTTAATTTTAGATCCACCGAGAGGAAACCATGATGAAAGTCAGGGAGCAGTAGGTAGAATGTTGGTAAGTGTCATGCCCTTAGCTTGGACGAATCCTCTCATGGGACCCTTGGATCACAGTGACTTCACTCTTTTACCTTGGTTAATTCCTGCATAGTCCATAAATATCAGCACAGAAGTATCTTCCTCTGGAAATAACTTCCTCAAAGACAGGATAGATTATCTTATTATACTTTTATTTTCAGTGCCACCACTAGATTTTATTTCTATAAGGAAAGGAATTGTGTGATTTTTTAATGTTACATTCCCCAGAAATTTTATACATTTCCTGGATCATGCCATTTATTCATAAATGCCATTAGAATAAATGGTAATTAAAGAGTCTCAGAAACTTCCAAGTGTTCTTGTAGGTCATTTGTTTTCCTATGGCTTTAGTGGAACCATAGTCTTTTCTAGACTTCTTTTTTTTTTTTTTTCCACTTAAAATTGCTTAATAAACTTTTAATTTTAGAATAGTTTTAGATTTACAGAAAAGTTGGGAAGATATTATGGGAAGATCTTTAAACCACAATCTTAATTATAACAAATATTAATATCTTAACTTAGTATGGTACATTTGTCACAAGTAATTGATTTTGATACATTATTGTTAACTAAATGACATACATTGCTTAGATTCCGTTAGATTTTACATTGTCATTTATCTATTTCAAAATTTCATTTGGATACAGCATTATACTTAGTCATTGTATCTTCTCAGAATCCCATGTAGGCTGTGATAATGGCTCAGACTTCCCTTGTTTTTGATAACTTTGACAGTTTTAAAGAGCATTGGTAGGTGCTGTCTATAATGCCCATGGTTTGTAGCTTGTCTGATGTTTTTCTCATAGTTAAACTGAGGTTATGTGCTTTGGGGAGGAAGGTCGTAGAGATAGAGTGCCATTTTCATAGTATCTTATCAAAGGTGTACGCTATCAACAGTGACATCACTGCTGAGGTTGACCTTGGTCACCTGGCTGAAGTGGATTTGTCATGTTTCTCCACTGTAATGTCACCCCTCCCATCTCCATACTGTACCAGGAAGGAATTCACTACATACAGTCCTTACTTATGGAGGTTGTTTTTGTTTCAGATTTTGGGGGGATTTCAAGTTGTGAGCCTATTGAAGACATTCTTCATTTATGTTATTATGGTTTTGATTTCTAGCATTTTTTTGTCTCTTTCTTTGAATTTTCAACTCTCAATTTACTTTACCCAACTGTTATTGCGTGTCATTGAATTTAAAATCCCTGTCTATAATTCCAGCATCTCTGTCAAACCTCAGACTGAATCTGATGATCATTTTGTCTCTGTGCATGCCTTGTACTATTTTCTTCTGAAAGCTCAACATATTGAATTGAGTAATAGAAACTCAGGTAAATAATGGCTTAGTGTGAAGATATATTTTAATCTTCACAGTAAGTAAAAATTGTGCTGTGTTTTTCTTCTAGCTATAGATATAAGTCTTTCCATTCCTCTCATGTGTTCCCTTTTGTTTCCCTCTTGAATCTATGCCTTGCAAGTCTTCTATTTATAATCCACTACTATTATCCTGGAAACCTCTTGGTGTTGTAGTAAGATGTGTGAGAGAGTCAGCATTCTACATTCTTCCAACCAAATCTCAGCATTTTAGTGGACATGTCTCAGGGTTGTGACCTTCTTAAATGTTTCCCCTTGATTATACTCCCCCCCCCCACTCCTTCTTTACCTGGCTACAGCACCTGCAGTCTTTTTCTTTGTAGTCCTGACTTCTGTTGACTATGTTTTGTGTTTTGTTTTTCCTGTTAGGTTTCACAAGGAGATTGGAGGGAACTGGAATGAGGGATATTGCCTTCTTCCAGTTGGGTTACACTTTTAGAATTGCACACTGTCAAAGTTCTTTCCCCTGGATAACAGACCTTCCTTATGTTGAAGCCTCTAGTCTTACTTCACAGAGGTTACATCCCCCGTCCCCTCACCAGAGCTATGCAGGGATCTTTCTCAGATCCTCACAGTGGGAACCTAGTGGAATCACTGAAGGAAAAGCCCATAAAATGGAGAATATCTACCTAAGATTGTAGTCCTATGGAGGCTGTCAGTCTCACAATACTCTATACTCAGCCTCCAACAATTCTTCAAAATCTCCATTCAGTTGTTGTCACCAGCCCATGCTTCCAGTGGCTACTTCTCCACATAGGCAGATCTCTGATGTTGTATCTCTCTGGATGCTCCCACCTCTCCAGAACTCAGGGTGTCATCTGCCCTGTGAATTCTGTCTTTTGACAGGTGCGATAATCATTGATTTTCAGTTTGTCCTTTTTTTTTTTTTTTTTTTTGGTAAGGACAGCTTCCAAGCCTTTTACATATTAGTGTTGAAACTGGAAATACCCTAGATTTATTTTTAGAAGAAGAAAAACTCTCACTTTTTTTCATGAGTAATACCTCATTCATGTATGTAATTATGGAGGTGAACCCTGTCTTTATGAACAATAACTGATTTTCAGCTAATAGACACAGGGCTGTTATAGGCGATGCCAGGTTATCCCTGGATAGAAAGTGGCTGAAGATGGGGCAAAGATTTAACACCTTTTACATTTGAAATAAAGTACCGAGCCCATTATAATTTTCTTCTGGTACTAGGAGTTCACAGGGTGAAGACATTTTCCCAACTCCATCAAAAAGTTTCTCATTTGATCTTTCCTTTTATCTTTCCTTTGATGTCAGAATGAACTGTCTTGCTACTCATGAGAGAATTTCATAGACGGGCTGAGGAATAAGAAATGAACAACCTTCCATGCTTTCCGGAAATGGTTCTTCAATGACAACTAACGTGAAAAGTATGCCTAAAAAAAAGTTAGAATTCTTCCTTTCCGCACATTCTACCTCACCGATTAAATATTGTTTAT
This sequence comes from Camelus ferus, assembly GCF_009834535.1. Taxonomy (NCBI): domain Eukaryota; kingdom Metazoa; phylum Chordata; class Mammalia; order Artiodactyla; family Camelidae; genus Camelus; species Camelus ferus. Next base: position 5,878,161 of record NC_045724.1, on the reverse strand, counting down.
TTAGCTAACCTCAATTCAGGTATGATCATAATCAAAGACCAACATTGAATGTACTAATGTGCTTTTCGTGGAATGCAGTGACTTTCTCTTACTAATAATAGATAAAATTGATAGCATGTCTATGTTAATACTATGAAATTTTGAGTTAGGGAAATGAATAAAATATAACTGCATGAAAAGGTAAATATAAAGGCAAAATAATTTGTTTACAAGTGAGTCAAAATTCGGTAAAAATATGTAGTATGCTCCCATATCCTGAAGACTAGTATGTTGTTGAAATAATTATCTTGAAAGCTAGGTTATTATACTTTAGAGCATAAGGTGTTAGGATGCATAGATTTTTCATACTGATTGTTATTATTTGTACATGTCCACACCAGAGTAGATTCAATATTTACAGACCCTTTATCAACTGTTGCACATGTGAAGATTCTGATCATTCTTCTACTGTTTGTCACCAGTTATACCTCCAAAGAGCAATACTAGCAAATAGTGAACTTTTTCACATTTAATATGTGCTCTATTAATTTTTCATACATATAGTTTCAGTTTCATCTCATAATAGTCCTGTGAGGGAAGTAATAATATTTTCACTGTTTTCCAGATGGGAAAAATGAAACTTGGGTTTCACACAGTGTCAAAGTCAACCCATCTAATAAGTAATGAAGTATAATCATATTTAATAAAGGCATGATTGACATCCATGTCCTCATCTTCTCAGAATTCCAAACTAAGGCCAAATGCCAGTAATGTCAGTGCAGGAAATGATGTTAACTCATCTACATAAAGGAAAATAGTGTCCCTCATTGTATATTGTCAGGGAAATGCAAGTTAAAACAACAGTGAGAAACCACCACACACATGTTTGGTCCAAATCTGGACCATGGACAGCACGAAATGCTGCCACAGATGTGGAGCAATGGGAACCCTCATCAGCTACCAGCGGGAATGGAGAATGGTACAGGCACTTTGGAAAACAGTTTGGTGGTTTCTTACAAAACAAAATATACTCTTACTATACAATCCATCAATCACTCCCTTTGGTGTTTATCCAAAGGAACTGATAACTTAACATCCACCCAGAAACTTGCACAAGAATGTTTATAGCGGCTTCTACATAATTAGAAAAAGTTTGGAAGCAACCAAAGTGTCCTTCAAAAAGTGAGTGGATAAAGAACTATACCTCCAAACAAGGGAATATTATTCAGTGTTAGAAATCGTTGAGACAAGCTAGCAAGCCATGAAGAGACATGAAGGAAACTTAAATGCATATTACTAAGTGAAAGAAACTCATATGAAAAGAATACATACCGTATGATTCTAATGAGATGACACTCTGGAAAGGGCAAAACTTTGGAGACAGTAAAAAGATCAGTGACCAAGAGCGGAGGGGTAGGAACAGAGCACAGAGGATTTTTAGGGTGGGGAAATACGCTGTATGACACTAGAATGAAGGTTACATGTTATAATATATTTGTCCAAACACATAGAACAGCAGTGTAAATTACAGACTTCTAGTAGGTAACAACGTGTCAAAGTAGGTTATCAACACTAACAAACGCACCACTCTGGTGGGGGATGTTGATAATGGTGGAAGTAGTGCACATGTACGGGCAGGAGGATGTGGGAAAACTCTGTATTCTTCTCAGTTTTGCTATGAACTTAAAACTGCTCCAAAAATTTGTCTTAAAAAAGAAAAAAAAAGAAAGATGATTCTAGAGTTTTTGATTAAGTATTAATAATTGCTAAGCTTGGCTAGTAATACACTTTTTCATTAATAAACAAACAGGCAAAATTGTTTTCTCTTTGTCTCTTAACCTCATCTTGAAACCTTTTACTTTTTCAAAGAGAACTTAAATTGTATTTCCAGTTCAATTATTTTATTTTTCATGCAGTATGTGAAAAACATTGTCTTGAATTTAATGTAAATCTGTGAAAATATGTAAAATTTTTATTGAAAAGAATAAAGATAAATTATCATTAGAAACATTAATATGTTTTATTTCATGAATTTTTGCTCATGCCAAATGATAGATAAAGGATAGTGTTCTAAATATCAATGAGCTCATTAGCCAGTTGAAAATATAATGTATTATTGTTTATTACAATTCACTGAAGTTTTATGCACCCAACAAATGTGAAAAATATTCATTGAAAACTCATTTGGTGATTTTGAGTTTGTTAATAAAGAAATGAAAATGAGTTTTCATTCCTATGACTTGAAAATAGATCGCTTTACACAAGGGACATATGTTTTCATGTGCTAAGTGTCAAATTGACTCTTCTTGTCAATTTAGGAAATGAGTATTTGACAATTTACTACTGACCATCTGTTTCATTGACAGAATGGCAGGTGTTCCTATTTTGCTTTACCAAATCTTAATAATTTATTGGATAGTTTAATAACATTCATGGAGATATAAAGCATTCTTATTATTTTGGTTTGCTAGTTAGAAAATACAGCAGTTTTCATTGGGAAATCCTACCTAATTCTAATATGGTTATCTAACTTCAGTCAGCCTTGTTTATATGCAGAAAAGTAGATTTAACCATTTTTCAATGAACATCTAATATATCTCAACTTTTAGTAGAATATGAACTGAAAAAATAACATGACATCTGGCTGAATATAACTTCTCTGTATCTGTATTTACATCTTTCACTATTTCTTAATTATTTTGTTATTATCTGAGTGTTTTATCACAATATTTCACAATGTTTATAAATGTAAACTGTCATGCAGATAGCTCTCTGAAGAAGCAGACACACAACAATGAGAATTTTTTTGCAGAATACACTGAAATTTTACCTAATCACCAATGTTACTTTCAGAACATCAGTAACATTAAAATTTGCACTATCTTTTTAAAATTCATAATTTAACTAAACCATCTACTTCCTGAACATGTTACATACAACAGGATTTTTCACTAGCCATTCATTAGGATTAGAGTAATATTTCCAACAGTACAAAGTAATTTTACTCTTAATGGGCTAAAAACAGAGAGTCATCACAAAGGACTAAGAAAAGGATTTGCCACAAGTACATATACTTAGGAGAAATATTACAGATAATCCTCTGGTAAAAGGCATCCTTTCTTGATTGGGAAACATACTGGCTCCTTGAGGGAAAACTTCCATGCAGTTCAACTGGTATGTCTTTTATTTGACTCACAATAGCATCCTTTGGTTAAAAAAAAAAGAAAAAAAATTACCCCTGAGGACAGGTCAGATTTTGCCCCCTCTCTGAACCTTTTAAATTGGATGTTACAATGACCATAATGATAGCATTAACTGCATTACCTAAGAGAGGGAAGATATAAATCACTGCAAAATACGCATACATTAAAGCTTTATTTCAGGGATTGCTATAATGTAAAATAAAGGCAAAGATGACGTGACTTAAATTCATATCTATTCATTTGCTCTTATATAAGCCTTCTAACATAAAGAATGTTGCAATTCTATTGCATATGTATGAACCGACAAGACGGTACAATAACAAAATATTTTAAGATGAAATAAAACTGCTATGATTATGTCCAGAAAAGTAGTCAACACGTATCGTTTGTCTTGTCCCTTAGTAGTTTTTTGTTTGTCTGTTTGTTAACATTAATCAAACTTAAAATGCCTGGGGAATCAGAGGCTGAGTTTCTAATTTATCTATTATCCTCCATTGTTCTTGGCACACATTGGTAATGACACTGGCTGCAAGACTGGCAATTAAACAGACTTTGATATATATGAATTTACTCAAAGATCTGGTTGCAAAAGCATGAAGTAAGGGTGGCCACCATTTAGAAGAATAATGTGTATACACAGTATTTTAAAGAATAAGACATATTTAAACTTGGATTTTTTCAATAATGTTCTCCTACACAGAAAAGATAGATTAATCATAGCTCTGTTACACTTGATTGCCCCATCCCCTCTTATATTTGCTAAAACACTTTAAAAAACATGTCATCTGAGTCTTAGATACTTAAATATCCATTATTGAAATGGTATTGAAATGAGTATTTTCTCACTTGACTATAATTATTAACAAAATTAACAATACATTTTTGGGTTATCTAATACCCAATCCATATTCAAATACCCATTGTGTTGGAAAAATGCTTTCATATAACTGTTTTGTAAAAATCAGGTCCAAAACACTATCAATACATGTGGTTATTATTTTTCAAATCCCTTTTAATCCACAGCTGCCCTTTTCTTTTCTTTCTTTTTTTTTTTCTATCCCATTATCTTATGAAAGTAACTGGGTTTATGGTAGAAAAGCTTAGCTTCTGGATTAGTCTGTTGGCTCCCTTGAAATGTCATTAATGTCATTTCACTTGAATTATTTCTCTATCCCTGTATTTGTAGACAACTGAAAATCACCTCTAAAGACACAAATAGATTCATGCTAAAGATTTTATTTTTATTTATTTTTATTTATTTTTTAAATTTTTATGAGAATCCTGCCAACTGGTGCTTGCTTCCTAGTGCAGTTCAGCAGGAGCCCTTCATGTCAGGCTATCCCACTCTCAGGAATACTAAGGAGCGACTGATACCTACTCTGTAAAGCCCCACACTGTCTTTTTTTTTCCCTAAATATTTGCTTACTGAAGATCGTTACCTGAATAAAACGTTTCATATAAACAGAGATTTGTATCTCTTACAAACTAATAGTCCAAACACCTTGCAAAATCTCTGCATTAGGCACAAGGTCAAGATTTCCCCTTTCTCGACTATACAAGATAACACTCTAATTGTCAACACCCATCCTCACCATGTATTTACTTTATCAAATAATCAGACATGCACATATATCTGATACCTGGCAGGGACAGAGGAATCCCCAATCTTTAAAATATGTAATGTTTTATACCTCTCCTCAAACATAGACTTATTATTACCTGCTTAGATTATCCCATCCAGAATGTTCACATGCCGTTTTATTATCTGCAAATTGCAATCTCACAAACTGGACCCTGGACAAGGCTATTCTGGCATTGACTATTCTGACACATTTTTATAACCTTATGGAGAAATCCACGGGTAATAATAAATATTGACCTTTCCTTTGCTGTACAGAGGTACAGCAGTAATTTATCAGCTAAGTCACCTGATATAAACAGACACTCACCAGTAGGGGCTTTCAAATATCTTGTACCTCAATACACAATAAAATCAGGCATGTTTATTAACTCATTCTTTAGTTCATGTAACTAATATTTATTGAAGTATTTTGGGTACCAGGAACTGGAAATACAAGGCACAATCACTTTCCTCAAGCTATCTGCAACGGAAGTGGTTGGTTAACAAGTAAAAAGGCAATTTAATATCAGTGTGATACATACTATAATAGGGGCAAGAGAAGTCTGTATTATGACAGCTAAATGAAGCACTGTGTCTAACTTTAGGAGACAAATGAGTAGCTTTCCTAAAGATGTAGTGTCTAGGCTAAGTGTTGAATACACGAGTTGAAGGAGTTATGGGTAGTCTTGCAGGAAGAGAGAATTGCAAATACAAATACCTGATAGGAGTTAAGTCATCGTGCTTTATGAGACAGAAAATGATTTGCTTAGTCTTGCTGAAGACTGAATAAAAAATGGGGCATATAGAGATGAGGCTGAATGTGTTGAGTTAGTTATTTTATTTTTCTGTAGCAATGTAACACATCGAAACATTTTAAGCATTGGTCTAATTTTTATTTGAGGAAAAAAATACACTATTTAGTATATGAAGAATTAATAATACTAGGAGCTAGAATTTATCTTAATTGACAACTAGCCATTTTATGTAAGTACTGCCAAAAAGCAGGTTTAAGGATTAAGTATTTTCAAACAAAATACATTTGATTACCATCTACTTTTAGCTAATTTTTTAATATAATGTTGTATAGTGAATTAAGACATGCAATCAACTAGACATATACCTTGTGATGACATCATTTGGAGAGTACATAAATTCACTATACAAATCAAAATGAAAGCGTATTTCACAATGGTAATTTACTAAAATTATGGAAACAATCTTGGTTGTGTTTCTAATTTATTTTTTAACAGCACATACATTTACTGAACTCTTTCCCAATTTTTTCAATGTTAAAATTATAGTCTTTATTTTTTAAGGCTTTGAATCTTGAAGTTTTAATCACCCTTAAACATATACTGTGTGTAAAAGCCAAGCACCTGTTTTGCTTGTATGTTTTTGGATGTGAGACGTATCATACACTCCAAATTGCTTTTTCTGGAGAGACTCATGGCTCTGTCAGATCATCTTTCCATGCTCTTCCTCCAAGTAAAAGTAGGTTGCCTTTCATTTAAACAAATACATTATCTGGCTTCCCACATATTATATTAGAAGATCTCAAGTTTGTCTCAATTTTAGCTCCCTCTCATCTTTAAGTGATAAGAAAAGCTACCTTGTAAAGTTGTTGTAAGGATTAAAATAGAAAAAAAAAAAATCCAAGGAAAGTGTTTAGCATAGTGCTTTGCATAGAGTGATATTTTAATGAAAATTTTTACAGTTGGTTTTCCATAACCATGGGTTCTGCATCAGTGGATTCAACCAAAATTAGATAATGATGTTTGAAAAGCAATTCCAGAAAGTTCCAAAAAGTAAAACTTGAGTTTGCCATGTATAAAAACTATTTACACAGCATTTACATTGTACTATGTTTTATAAGTAATCTATCTAGAGATGATTTAAAGTCCATGTAGGGGAGGATGTACAGATGTTATATGCAAATATTATGCCATTTTATATTAGGGACTTGAGCATCCATGAATTTTGGTATCCTGGTTGGAGGGGAGGTTCCAGGAACCAATCCCCTTTAGATATGGAGATTGTTTGTATTTTATCATAATTATGATTATGATTATTTGCACATTAAAGGCTGTGATTTGCTGGAAACAGAATGGTTGTATTGCTAATATTGCTCAAGAAATGTGGTTCCAAATGCATTACCTTTGCAAACTCATTAATAGCTTGATAGCAATAATACATATGAAAGATATTGTTTACAATATCTGATCTATTTCTCTTTCTAAATGAGGAATGGCACATACATTTTATCTTGTATGGAAACTGAAATCATTTAGTATTGGCTGGCTAGAGCAATGTTGAGAAGGGTTCTGAGGCAGGCTCAATTTCCGAAGGAAAAAGGATATATGAAAAATATGTTTTTTATGTATCATTATAGTGTCCAAATACTCCAACATGTAGACATGTATTAAGTCAAAAAAAAAAAAAAGAATGAAACTACATACCTGAATTCCCTTATTTCAAAAACAGAAGAATTAATTTTGCTAAATTTACCTAAAACCTGATGCATTTTGCACTAAAACATAGGCATTTCCAAGAATAGTTCTAGATGACTCATTGTTATACTTATTGGAAGAAAGTTTTATGAGGACATTGTTCAGACATTTGTACAATATTTAGCTTCATTAAAAGCCCAAGGAGAAATGTCTTTCTCATCTTGTCACTCAGAGTGATTGGGCTTATCCTGAATAATTAAGTTGATTCTAGAAATCCTGTGAATGTTGATAATCCTTCCTTCCCTAAATTTTTACTGCTAGAAATTTTAAAGACAATTTTTTTTTGGTTCATGGCTAGCAAACACATTAGAAAGTTTTTGCAAAATTATTTTTGCCTTGTAACTTCATTCTTGGCTTTATTTTCTATTTCTTATGCATTTTGGCCTTTTTCTTGCTTTGCCTTTCCTCATTCTTTTAGTTCTCATTTCATTTTCTTGTGTGTGTGTGTATATGGCCTTAATGTTTCCTGGAAGAAGATAGTATTTTATAAATAAATGCAAAAGTAATCAATTTTAAATGCTTAGGAATTGTGGTACGGTCATTTTTTCCTATAGCATGGGTTTTGATAACTTATACTGAAGATATTTTAAGTACTTATTATTTTTCAGTTACTTTTCTAGCTACTGGGGAACTGGCAGTGAACAAGAAGGACCCACTGCATAATCCTATTTTGTTGTATAAAATTAGCAATGTATAGTCCTGACATATAACAGTGACTTTCTTTGCGATTTGGAAGGAAATTCATAATTAAGGCATTCGGTCTCCTATTCTCTCTCTCTCACTGTATAGTATGCTACTTAGGTTAATTTTAGGAAAGTTGACTTCAAGTGCAACAAAAATGATACTTTGTAGATTTTTCTAGATTATAGTTTCTTCAATAAATCTGATAAAGATTTAAATTAACTGGGATTTTTATTATTTTGTTTTACTTCAGTAATATTATGCTTCACCTGCATTAAAGCAAGCTAATTAAGATTCTTACAACCTTGCCTTCTAATGTTACATTGTACTCTTACTTAAAATTCCAAAATTTCCTTTTTGGTTGCATCTCAAAGCCCAAATCACATGAGTTCTAACAGTCCCTGTCCCTCATTTTATAAATGTTAATGTTTCTTAGGTCAAAACTGAACAAATAATCAAAACTTTATTCTTACTGTTATATAAATGAAGTTGATGATAACATTTATTCATTTGCACCCTTTGTCATTTTCCTGTTGTGAATTAGAAAGGACTTATGAAGTAATGTGTTTAAGTGTGGAATTGAATAATATCATTTTATCAGAGTAAAAATAAAATAATCACATGTGATGTGGAGAATCACTTGCTGATTATAATAACTTCATGCTTAGTGAGTTTGAAGAACGTTTCACGTGTCTTTGAGGGACAATGTTGCAAATAGTAGGTGCAAAGTTGCTGCTGCAGGAGTGATCTAATAATGGTTGAAATTAGAGAAATATTTCATTATTTAATAAAAATAAATATTTCATTTATAATTCTAATGTAACAACTAAATGAAAAACCAGTCCTCATTTATTTGCAATATTACTATTATGCTAGCAATTTTTTCAAAGATGCAGTTACAAGCTGAACCTTGGATTTTGCGCTGAAATTGTTCTGTAGAGTGAATTGTAAGATTGCTACCTTGAATAAAAATACATTTGTGCCTTCCATAAAACTAGTAGTTATGATTTCATCATAGCTACCTATAATTATCTAGTTCCTTTATTAACTCCTTAGTTTTACTTCTTTTTTTTTTGCTTTATCACAATGAACATTTTTATTTCATGAAAACCACTCGTATTTTAACAGATGCATGAATTTCACTGTATTAGCATACATTCTTGAGTGATTTTTACAATTATCACATCATTTAAAAAATTTATTGAAAAAGGTAGTTTGTTCGAAGATATTTACCCAAAAAACAGTTATTGTGATTAATTTAATATGTATCAAGAATGACAAGTAATGCTTTAGAATAGTGGGGAAGATGGTCAGTCATAAAAGCTATTTTACTGGAAATTACCTCCTACCAAGCATCAGAACAAAGAAGGCAGGAGCTGGTGAGTGAACCATCTGAAAATATTGCTTCAGGAGGCAGTGAAACATGGTAGTGTAAAGAAATCACAAAGAAACTCCTTGTTACTCTATATTCGTTTAATTTTCCATTCAATTTAAGTTTGCATATTGGAAACTATCATCTCTAAACTAGTGAAATTAGATTATTTATTTTTCTTTATATATATCTTTATACTTTTTAATTGCTACTTTGATCAATTGTTGCCTTTGTAAAGAAAATAATATCAAAACTGTTCTCTTTCTAACAAACAGGCGTTTGTGCTTATCTGTGAGAGATGCTTTCAGAGAGATTCCTAAAGTTAGAAAATTGTATTGTTACTTTTGAAAAAGCTCTTTTCTAATAGAAAATTTGAATAGTCTACGTTTCTTTTTTCTACAAAATAAAATCAGGAGAAAGAAGGCATTTTTCTGTGGCCATCAGTGATGTGATTGTTTATTCATTACTGTATCGAGGATTTTCACACTGGTACTATCCCGGATGCTGTGGGCACAACGGTTAGCAAGACAAATCTCTTAGTCTTCAGCTTGTTCAAAGTATGGAAAAATAGAGTTATGAAAGAATTATATAAAGTATTAAAACACATAGCCACAATAAAATGTATCATGCAAATATTACTTGATACCTTCTAGCTTATTAATACATACCTATCAGAAATAAAGGTTAAAATAGTCTTCAACTTCAGTCACACATACATTTTTACTCCAGGCAAAACTACAGAGATAGAATTCTTTGAGTTAAACAAGATGTAATTAAATTTATCAATACATATGAATCTGATCTTTAAAAAGCCAATAGGAAAAGCAGAATTTGACTGTAGCTTTTTCACTAATACTTTTAAAGAGTGCAAAAGACAAACAGGGAATGGTTACCATAGAACATAAGTTTTCATTAGAGCTTATGTAGCTCTGGAATACCCTCCAACCAGGTGAAGCCGTTCTTATTCCATGTTACTTGCACTTCAGTGTTTCCCTTTCACATCCTGTAAAGACATCATTGTAGTAATGAGCTAGACTGTATCTCCTGGGCTATGTCACAGCTGTGTCTCCACTTTGAAGCACAGTTCCTAACATGTAGGAAGTGCTAAGTAAATATTAAATGACTGATTGATCAGCAAAGCATCCAGTTAAAGTTTGAGACCTCTAGCACTAAAAACTGGCCAGATGCCTAAGTACCTTTTCTTGAATCTCAGTTCATTCATACAAACCCTTGATTAAAGTATGTCTTCCTCTTGGAATTCCTTTAAGGGGAAAAAATTGTGACAACCATATAATCTGATAATCAAGTTTATCTATAGGAGAAATACTTACATGGCAGTAATATTTCATACATCAAGCACTTCCAAATGTAGTTGAAGTAAAGAAGATATTAAGAGATCAACATCTTTGCTTGCAAAGGCTAAATTTCCTCTTGAATCTGCAGAGTCAAAGACCAGTTCTGGAGATGTTCTAGTAAAAATATTGTCACACTTCAGAGCCTTGATTCAGATACCAGCTTTATTTTATACACTTATTTTGGGTCAATGTGTATTTTGACAACTTGAAGAAAGCTATTGAAACTCTCATTAAGGAAAAAAAAGGGTGCCTGTATATATATGTATATATATATACACATACATATGTACATTTAATTGTGTGTGTTTGGAAGGGCTTTACAAATTCACTGATTGTAATCTACAGAAAAGCCTTGATGAAACATCTTAGAAAATGTTGTTATCCAAAATGAGGCTACTTATCTTTCATTTGATGAACATCCCTTCAAAAACAATACTGCCTCAAAACTGTAAAACATGATGTAAGTGTGAGACTTGGGAGTTACTTTGCATACTGGGAAACTAGAGAAGCCAATGTGAATAATCAGGAATGAACGTTTTCCATTTGCAAACTCTTCTCTTGTGATCAGCTAACGCCAATTCTAATGGTAATTGATCTAGAAACAGCATTTACAGCTTTTATTTATTGAATAATGCAGACTATATAGATTAGCTTGGGAAAGAAATAATTTCCATGAATAAGAAATAAGAAATAAATTCAATGAATGTGAAATGTACTAAATAATTGAGCACAGACAGTTGTTATGGGAAGAATTGGGCCCCTGCATCCCAAGTTTATAAACTGATGTTCTAACCCCTTCAGAATGTGACTGTATTTGGAGATCAGGCTTTGAAAAAGGTAAATAAGGTAAAATGGGGTCATATGGGCCCTGATCCAATGTGACTGGTCTCCTTGTAACAACAGGGTATTAGGACCCTGAAGCACGAGAGGAAGAACAGGGGAAGGCAGAATGAAAGACAGCCATCCACAAGCCAAGAAGGGGGCTTTTAGAATAAAACAAACCCGATCAACATCTCGATCGGGGACTTCCAGCCTCTAGAGCTGCGAGGAAGTACATTTCTGTTGTTTAAGCCACCCCATTGTCGGTTCTTTGTTATGACGGCTTCAACAAACCAATTTGACAGCCTTTCCTTTTTCAGGTGAATAATCTATTAAATAAATGATCATCACAAATATTAATGGAGGGTGATTCTGTTATTGGATATGAGCTAGCTCCTCAGATATTTTATAAAGCAGCCTAACATGTGCTTTCCCCACCCATGGAATATTTGCAAGTTGCAAGCAACGTTAAATTCCACACCCCCAAGATAGTAGAGTACCTAGTTTTATCCAACCGCCCCCCCTCAAGAGTCAGAAGAACACGGTGGCTCCTTCTCTTTATTGTGGTGGATTCCTTTAGCTACAGCAGGACTTCCCTTGGACACAATGTTCAGAAATACGCTGAGACATGGAAAAGGAGATTTATTTCTCTGGAGTTAAAGAAATACCTATTTATGTACAAGAAAAAGGTGAAAGTATTGCCATAGAAACTGACCAGAAAAAAAAAAATTGCTAACTTTCTTTAAAGTCTCAAGATTAATTTCTTTGCCATTTTCTTATAGATCTCTTGAGACAAAGGGGAATGCAGAGGACTTTATTGGTTTGCAATATTTCTTTAGATTTGCCACTTTGTGTTGTTTTAAATCTGTCCTCCAACTTATTTATGAAGGTGTCTTGAATTATTTGTGTCATTCCATTTGCTTAAGTCTACCCACATTATTTCAAGGTTAATCTCTCTGAACTCATTAATGTTTGTGTTCAGAATAATCATTTTTGATTTCCCAGTTGTAGCCGAGAAGCTGCACCATTTCTTAATGTCCATCAGTTTCACATTTCTCTAGGGTTTTTTTAGGAACTGTTAAGGAGATTGAAAATAGCAATGATTGCAATCATCTCTAACACTAGTCATTGCTTAAGAAAACATCTTCAACTATCAGACATTCCAATTTCTCTAGGTTCCCTGCAAAGAGCATATTCCAAAGAGTAACATCAATTTTTCCAGATGGGTTGAAAATCTACATTTAACATTTAACTCAGTGAATTGATTTTAGCAAATTCTTACTAAATATCAATTTTTGCGTGAGGTTCTGGACCATGAAATAGGAATATGAGAGAATTATCCCAGTCTCTGGCCTCAAAGAACAAAAACAATAGAAAGACAATAACAAACTGGCTGCCAGTATTTTAAAATATTGTGTGACATTTGAATTCTGTGTTATACTGTTAAACTGCAGGACGTGACTTCTCAGTAGTCTCTCTAACTTTTTTTATTAATATTATGAGATTTCATAAAGTAGCCTGACTTATAGTTGCTTTGATTTTCGAAAGTATTTACAGCATAAATACTCTAGTTTCTCTACAGTAGTTAATTTTGTAATCATAATAAGATTTATTTTCTCCCTTGAAAAAATGGAGAATATAATACCTGTTTGCTGAGCTTTTTGGGGGGGATAAATAATACTATATGTGAATATATGTATATATGTGTATATATATACAACATATATGCATATATATGTATATGTGTGTGTGTATATATATATATATATAAAATGTGTGTATTTGTGTGTGTGTGTGTGTGTATTCATGCACAATCACACAGTCACTACATAGTGATGTTCTGGTAAGTGTTCAGCAACCAACTCTCCAGAAACAAAGGTGTGATATGTAGTGGTATTGATTTACAAGTTTAAGGATGACTAATTTCAAGTTATCAACATGACATCAACCAGTTTACAAAAATCTCCAGAAATCTAACAATTGATTCTTGGTATCCAGTACAAGCCCACTGTTGTGCTATGATCTAGACACTTAGAATACCACTGTGACACAGGAGACGTTTGCTAAATTTTTTCCATAACTGAAATATGTATGCGTTTAGGAAGGAGGAATATGTTAAAAGTGATCTGCCCTTAGTTTGTTTGTCTTGATGTGAAATAGGAGACTCTCTTCTGGTCACTCCCAACATTGGCTCCCTATTACTGCAGGGGTTGGGGTCAGGTGGAAAGCACTAGAAAAGAAAAATTTTCAATGATTAAATATAAAGTAGAAATGTTCTCAGTCCTTAAAGGGTGCGAAGTTGATAGGTAAATATTAAATAATGGATGTGCTTATTATTAATTAGGAATCCCAGCCAAAAAATTACAGTCTTAGTGTTGTTTGTTTTTTGCCAAAATTTTGGATTCTACCCTCTTCCAAGTGCCATGTGAAGCAGGTTATAAGGTAGGGCTTTTTGTTAGCAACATAAATAGTACAAAGACTATTGTATACAGTCTTTTTGCTACAAGAAGAGTGAGCATTTGAGTTTAAGTGTAAACAGATACAAAATAGCAGTAACAGGGTTTCATGTAAAAAATGGTTGGGTTAGAGGTTTTAAGAAAAACTGACAATTAAGAAAGAGAAAACTATATTCTATGGGAAAAAGCAACCTAATTATTTTATTCTGGGACTTTGTTTTCCCTGAAAATACATTTGGGGAAAAAAAAATACCTAAAGAAACAAACATGTCCTGTGGAGAAAACTATACCATTATCTGTTCATGATACACTTGCATGTTTATAAATATGAAGCTAATGGGAAAGAGATGAAGAGGTTTCTGCCAACTGAGAGCCAGTTTGGTTTCCCAGCCATAAGCTTTTTTGTGGCAGTTTCAGTAGAAGTAGAGGCTAGGAATTGAAAGTTTCTCATCATGTGGAAAAAAATCAATCCTGAGTCATGTAGCAGATTGGGAGAGGGACCATTTGAATATAGCAGGGCAGCAGAGGACAGATCAAACATTGCTTAGCATGCACTCTATAAATTTCCTCTTTATAAAAAATAATCCCTGACCTCCCTACTCATCTGCCCCTCATCTGTGGACATTTAAAATCCTGTCTTGATTGCTCTCATTGCATTAATGAATCTTTATTAAAATTACCTTTTAAATAGTGGGTATCCTGCATTGGGATGAATCCTAGGAGAGAATAAGGCTACTCATATGGGGAGTCTTGATGGAGGTTGTTTTCTAGCCAGGAGCACAATTCTGCTCCCCTCCCCATGTCTCCTCCTAGAGTCCATTACCTCTCTTTCTATAGACGCACGCAGACGCTAAGGCTAATGTCTGAGGGATGATATGACAGCACAGACCTCTGCCATGGTGAGCTGATGAAACACGTATTGCCCTTAAAGTATCACCTCCACCTTGTGTCCTTCTGAAACCCAGGGTTCATATACCAAAATTTAAGTACACTGTCCACTCTTCCTGGTTGTTTTTAACTCGGGGTATAAAGGCAAAACCCTACTCTACAGCCTTGACTGATAGACAAATTAGAAATGGTTCTCTGACACCTGGGACACACTGCCCTAAATATTTAAATAACTTTTAACTCATTGGAAGGGACGAAAGCCAGACGAGTCTATTTTTTAGTCCTTCTACGACATTTATCATTTTCAAAGTAAACGATGCCCTAAGGAAATGCAAGCTCAAACACAAATATCCCAGCTATCTCTGGAGGACAACTAATGTATGACGGATACAACCTGCCAATTAACGTGTGATGATGAGAATTAGGCAATGATGGGTTCAAAAACTTATTGCAGGTGTCTGTCCCATGCATTTTGTTTCTGCTTCCTCCCAGAGTCAGCCATAGCTTCTGTTGATTTTTTTGTAATCACCTCATATTGAAGTTTCCCAAAATAAATCATAGTTTAACTACTTACATCTTCCTCATTTTGGCAATATCTCTGATATCGCTACAGCAATTGATTTCCTAAGAAATCAGCTTTGCTCATAGTGTATTCTATCATCCATCAATATATTATATAGAATATATATTTGTGTGTGTGTGTATTATGTATATGTAACTTTTTAGACTAAAGACAGACAGAATGTGAATGAGGAAAGTAAGTAATACCCATGACATCTAAGATTACATGTTCAAACATGAAGATCATAGCTAAGCAAAGTAAGAAGATAATAGAATCAGGTCTTCTGTGTTTCGGAACCAAATCAAGCCTGTATTGAGCAGGCAGGGTTTCCTCACACCTTCAGCAAGCGATTCTCGGGACACCAGCTGCTTGTCCTACAGCTCAACTCGATTCTGATACTGTCTACTCAGAGACAGCATCAGATTCAGACTCTGATGACCCCACCCTGCCACCCCCACCATCCCTGCACTCGAAGCAGTCGTGAGCCTGGGTTGCCGTCTGGGCTTCTGGCTGACTAGCTGTAAAGCACAGGTTCCCAAGACCCCTTCCCTGTGCTCTGTTAGTTTGCTAAAGCGGTTCACAGAATTTAGTGAGTAAACCTGCTTACTCACTGGATTAGCGATTTCTTATAAAAGAATGCAATTTAGGAACAGCCAGATGGAAGAGATGTCCAGGGCGAGGTATGAGGGGAAGGGCAAGTCCAGGAAAGCCACTCTCCCTAAATGTGCATAATGCTCTCCAGTCCAGAAGCTCTCTGACCCAGTCCTTCTGGGTCTTCATGGAAGCTTCATTACACAGGCACGGTTGATTATATCATTGGCCATTGCAGACAGAGTCAGCTTCCCTCCTCTCTTCCCTCCCTGGGGGTAAGGAGATAGGACTGAAAGTTCCAACCTTCTAATCACATGGCTGGTTTATCTGGCGACCTGTCCCATCCTTAAGTGATCTGGGGGTATTCCAGAAGTCACTTCACTAACACGACAAAAGATACATTTATTATCTCATAACATAAGAAATTCCAAGGGTTTTAAGAGCCCTGTGACAGAAATGAGGACTAAGTCCAAATATATCTTTCTTCATGTAAATCATGGTATCACAACAGGTAAACAAAACATCTCCGTATGAAGTGTAGTAAAGCAAGCACAATGTAATTACTTTTAGTTATTATTCCATACTGTGTCTGTGTACGCAAAAAACAAAATACAGTGAAGCCCTAGAACTAGAAATTCCAGATAACAGGTTCAATTAAGGAAAAACTTACATTGATTTTTACTTAAAAACCATAGCTTTAAAAAAAAAAAAAAAACCTGAATAAGGGTCTCCTTCTATCTCTGGAGTTTAGAAATAAATCACCATTCTTGTATTACTTAGGGAATGTTTCCTTAATCTTACTGCCAGTAACCACTTTGTTCCCAATAATTTGTTTTCTTGTTTTTGCTTTTAGTCTTCATGTTGCTTTTAATAGGATTTGAGTAAGACTGTAGAGAGCAGAGCTCTGGCATCAGATTGTTTGGGTTCAGTTCTTGGCTTCGTATACTTCACTGTGTAACTTAAAAAGTCACCTAACCCTTTCTCTGGGCTTACATTTTCCTCTCTGATAAATGGGGGTAATAACGTTGCCTAAGCAGGCTTTTGTTAAGAATCAATGGAAGTGCATAAAAACCACTTAAGATAGCGTCTGGCACACAAGAGATACTCCATAAATCTATAATTTTTTTTGTGATACCTGTTGTCAACACGAAGATGAAAATGAAATCATTTCTACTCTCTAGAAAGACAGATGTATGAGTTCTTGGAGAGCCAAGTACATTGTAAGCATGTGCAAAAATGCTGAATAGAGGTGAATAAAGCTGGAGAAAACCTGAGTCCACACTGAGATATTGCACACAGCTCCGCAGGAAAGCTCCCTGATGGAAAGGAAGACAGAGGAAGAACACGATGTTGAACAAAATGAAGAGACAGATAACATTCCTGTTTCCTGTCATTGTTTCAGCAGGGGCAAAGATGTTATGGTTAACAATAAGCTTAGGAAAATCATTTTTGTTTTAAAGATTGGCCATTTCAACAACATTTTTGCTGGTTGGCCTAATTCATTTAAAAAATTGACAGGAAATACCTTGCTCTACAGTTCCAAAGAAGCATGATTTTACTCCTTTAAATCTTTTCCAAACCCTTGAACTTAGTGACTTACATACATAAATGTGACAGTGATGGTCCATGCTTCTTATACCCAACTTGTTCTACAAACTTAATAGTGTATCAAGATGTGTTTCCAGGTCAATGCACACTCAGACGAGAACATGTTATGTTTTTAATTAATTTTTTTTTCTGTTTTGTTTCAATCAGAGCTTCTGAATAACACAAAGTAAAAAGTGTCACTTTAGCAAACTGATAACCATTCTGGTCAAAAGCAAAATTATTTGACATTTAGAATAGAGAGTTTCTATAATTCTTCAAGCTTTGGGAAATTTTAAAAATTTCTTAAAGGCCATTTTAAAGTTTTTCATCCAAAGAAGTTCATATAGCCAAACTATGGTCTACTAGATGTATCATTTTTACTCTTGAGAAGTATAATGACTAAGAGGACAGTGGAAAAGGACATTGTTAACTTTGAGAAGTCTGTTTGAATCCCTGTTGAGCAATATAAAAATATTAAATATAGCAGGAGTTACCTAAAAGCTTTTGAATAATGTTAATAGGTAATTCAATTATTTTATTTGATCTGGTTAATTAGAATATAGCATAAAATTCTAGGATAATACAATCAAAATATCATTTTGGAAAAAAAAAAGACATGCATATGCCACTTTAAAACCTTTAATTATTTAAATCTTTAAAATATATAAGTTAAATACACTCTGACTATATAGCAATATAGATATTTAAAATATGGGTAACAATATTCAGATATCTTTTGGGCACTTTGCTATTATGTCCTGTATTATCAAGAAAACACAAAGAGAAAGGGTGTAAAATCAGATCACAAATCTGGGACCATATCCACTATCAGAATTTAATAATTTAAACAAAAGACGTCAAGAGGTTCTATACTACCAATGCAATTAAAATACTACTTTGGTGACTTTTAGATTCATTTTGATCCTGATGTAGCATGCAATCTTTAAGTTTTTATGTGAGAATATCAATACACAAAAATGAACTATTTCTACCATGAGCCATGTAAATTTTACACTAGAGTAATTCCCAGCATACACAATATTTTCCAGGAAGCTGTGCTTCTAAAGCCATAGATTTAAGCTGTGTGTTCTGTGCAAAATTAAACAGACCAGGATCCTTCTGCTGCAATATTCTACAGTTAAGGACCTTTCCGCTACACATCGATTGGTGTGTTTGCCAGTCGGTCTGTCATTAGCATGTGTATAAGAGATTTTGAGTTAATCATGCTTCTTCTTTCTCTGGACATCCTCCACAGGAGAGAATGGATTTAAGACCTGTTATTAACCTTGTCATTCCCAATTATGAATAAGAAAAATTTCCGAACACCATAATCACATCCTCTTTGTAAATGAGGTTCTTTAGTAACAGATGTTAACATTTAATTCAGCTGTTAAAAACGTTTTTGAAGCCTATTAGAAAAGTGACCCAAATTAATATGAACCAAAATAGTGTTTAATTTCTTGACTTTGGTTACAGAGGGCTGATTTTGTTACCGCAGGGCAGGAAGGAAAAAAGCCTCAATTCTTTGCTTTATCTGAGAAAAAATTTAAACAGAAGACTAAAAGGGTGACATAAACAAAGGATTTTATTAGCAGAGCAAAAGTCAGTAAAGTATAGGACACCTTTGAGATGAAGGTGGGCCAACTTAAGACAGGAAAAAAAAAATGCTGCTCCTTTGTTTCTCCTGCCTCATATCCTGGCTTTAGGGGTGTTCTTGTGACTGATTGACAGCTCATGTCCCTTGAGTGCTCAGGCACCCATCTCTTGTGCATGCTCTTACCCAGGATGCACACAGAAAACCTGCAGTTTTCTCACTACATAACAGCTTCACTGTTTATGCACATGGTAAATACTGTCTTCCAATAACACCCAAGTTAATAGGTGATATGTCATAGCCAAAATAATTCTTGAACTGACACCACCTTAGCCAAAGTCCATGGTCCCTGGGAAACTGTGTACAGATCCACTTTCAGGTTAAATAACCAAACTGTGGTTAAAATGATGAACTGTGGCTCAAGGGAGTAAGGAGTGAGGTTCACTATGTTTGAACATGCCTGCTTTCAGTGAAACCACAGAGACTGAGATGGAAGTTCCTAACACAGAACAGAAGTCCTAGACAGAATATCTGCTCAATAATTAACATTGTAATATTTCTAGACATTTTCTCTGAAAGACAGAATTTAACTTAATTAGATCATCTATTTCTATACTATGTCCCTATCTATCTATCTATCCATCCATCTACCTATCTACCTACCTACCTAAAGAGAGACAATACAGAGGACAGTGAAGAGGATACTAAGAGTGTTCTAAAAATTAATAGAAAATACCATTGAAATTCCCACAGATGAGCACAATTACGTCAAAAAGAAAATTGTGTGCTCACTTCCCTCTTCTTGTCTTTTACTTTATTTGTCAATTAAATTACAAAAACATTTTTAAAAGATAGGTAAATTTCTTACTAAGATGAGAACTGGCCCTACTAATGCACATTATTGACTTTATTATTAGTGTAAGTAGCATTGTACATTGTAGTTTCCTGTGAGGGGTCGCTTGCATAATTTCATAGGTGATGATAAAGTGTAAATAAAATGGAGCTGCATAGTTAGACTTTTGAGATGAAGCTTGTGGCAGGACAAAATCAGAAAAGTCAGAAAAGAGGACAAATATCTGTAATAAATTATAAATGAGTTTATAAATAAATCAGATTCATGTCAAAAGGTTCTAGGTAAAATATTTATTAAACCTTTTTTAAATTTTTAGTGGTTAAGTAATGTTACAGTTTCTGGCACATCTGGGATAGTAATAAAAAAGGCGTTTGGTGATTCTCTTTAGAGCTCTGACAGCACCCTTAGTAGGACTGTGAGCTCAGCAATTTTGAGTGGTTTAGTTTACAATTTATACAAATGCTTAAGTCTTTGTTTCAGAGGAAATGGCTCCCTTGGGGAACTCAAAGATGCCAAGCCAAGCCATTTGGGATTGATAGATTATACTTTCATTCTGAAGAAGTCCAGAGCCTCCTCTTAATTATAAAAATATAATTTCCATCCTTAACCCTGACCCTTCCCTGGACATAAGATATTTGTTAAATGCATGCCCAGCAATTAACAGCCTTATGTCAGCAATCAGAATAAGGTATGGGGGAGAAATAACAGTGCAGCTGTGAATGCTTTTTCCAGAAATAGTGGAACTTCTAATAGGAAAATGAGGACTGCTTCAAAAAATATCTATGCGAGATCTTGCTAGAAAATTGGGATATATACAAAGATGTTCATGTGATTTGTTCTCACGTAGTCAAGATTTTTCATATTTTGAAAACGGGAAGTTTTCTAAAATTCAGAAATTCCAAAATTCAGGAGTAACACACAGTCATTTTTACTATATCCTACTTGTTAGGATCAGTTCATTAAGTCCTGCCCACCCAGGAGCAGATGGAATTGTAAAAAAAAAAAAAGGTGAATACCAGGAGGTCAGGATCATTTGGAAACTTGTCTGCTCAGAACTGTCCTTTTGTTCTTCCCTTTTCCCTGGGAATGAAAAGTGAAATTCTAGCTCTGGCCCACATGAACCTTCATGGTCTTGCCTTCGTGTCTTCCTCCTGCCACCTCTGTGACTACGTCTTTTACTTCCCTTAGTTAACACCACATAAGTTCTGACCTTGTTCTTCAAACATGCCAATCAAGCTACTGCCTCAAGAATTATTCTGTTAATAATTTCTCTGCCTATAAGATTCATTCTCCAATGTCAAATTGCTCACTTCATTTCCTTAAGATTTTACTCAAATGCCACCTTAACAGAGAAATTCTCTCTGATTTCTCTCAATAGAAAAAAAGACCAAAAACACTCTCCATGTCACTTACATTGCTTTTTTTGTTGAATCTAACACAAAAATACACTCTGATTATATACTTCCCAGGAGTAATAACAACTTTTTAATCTTTAGATATCACCCTGGTTCCTTTCTTCTTCTAGTCCCATATGTAAGTGATATTATACAGTGTTTTCCTTTCTCTTTCTGGCTTACTCCACTTAGTATGATGATCTCCAGGTCCATCCATGTTGCTGCATGGCATTATTTATTATTTTTTATGGCTGAGTAGAATTCCATTGAATACACATACCACAACTTATTTATCCAGTCATCTGTTGATGGACATTTAGGTTGTTTCCATGTCTTGGCTATTGCAAATAGTGCTGCTGTGAACATGGAGGTGCATGGATCTTTTCAAATTAGAGTTTCCTCAAATATATGCCCACCAGTGGGATTGCCAGGTCATACAGTAAGTCTGTTTTCAATTTTGTAAGGAATCTCCATTCTGTTTTTCATAATCAAATTACATTCCCACCAAAAGTGTATAAGGGCTCTCTGTCCTCCACACCCTGTCTAGAGTTTATCATTTATGGACATTTTAATGATGGTAATTCTGACTGGTGTGAGGTGATACCTCATTGTAGTTTTGATTTTCAGTTCTCTGATAATTAGTGATATTGAGCATTTTCTCATATCCCTATTCATATGTCTTCAGTGAAAAAATGTTTATTTAGGTCTTCTGCCCATTTTCTGATTGGGTTGTTTGTTCTTTCATTATTTAGTTGTATGAGCTGTTTATATATTCTGGAAATTAAGCCCTTGTTAGTTGCATTGTATGCAAATATTTCCCCCCATTCCATAGGTGGTCTTTTCATTTTATTTACAGTTTCTCTTCCTGTACCAAAGCTTCTAAGTTTAATTAGGTCCCAAATCTTAGCAATATTCTCCTAGGACAGTCTTCTGAGGCAATAGGAATAAAGGCAAGAAGCAAAACAAAAGAAAACAAAACAAAAAAACAAATGGGACCCAATGTGCATTTCTTTCAATTTTTCTGTGAGAAATGCCACCTTATATTGTAAGTGAACATCATGATATTGTGTGTAGTGCCATAGCTGGAAATGGTCATTATCACTGCTAGTGGCTTCACAATGAAATGACTGTAAAAATAAAACTCTATATATTCAAAGTAACTGAAAGGAAAGTAATGTGACATTAAATTAGGGATATGTAACAATTGAGAGCAGGTAATGATCAAGAAACATCTTTTTTTTTTTTTTGCAATTTTACTTGGAATAAAAAAGACCTTGCCTAATCATTGCTTTTAAAAATATACCGTGTGTCTATATTCTTTCAATTCATCAAGCAAGTAATCCTACATTCTAAGTAGTGTAACATGAATTCTGTATATGCTATTTTCCTAAGTTTATTAACTGAATGTCTTATCTAGTTAATGTTTTAAATGCTCACTGATAAATATAAGATTTGATTCAAAAACCCATGTAGATAGAATATAAATCAACTCTCACACAAAATTCAGGTCTGGTTAGAAATGGGAAGACCAGCCTCACCAGGAAAGTGAGACACTTGAAATAAGTAGAAAGACAAGAGAGTAAGATGGCAGACTGAAGTGGATAAACCACTTCTAACTGAAAGCAGCAATTAATCAGTCAAGGGATGGCCAAACTAAACAATATAAACTCAACCAAACTAAAATCAGACACAATCAACCATCATCAGCAAGGGTCAACGTGGGAGTTTTGTTTGTTGGTTGGTTTCGGTCATTTCCCACCACCTCCCAACTATTTACTCTTCTTGAATACATTTACTCCCAGTGAGATAAAATGTTTCTTTTGGGTGTTTCAAGTACATTGTCAGAGTACAAGGTGTTGATTTGAAGAATGAAGTAAGTGGAAAGATGAGGGGAAGGATGTCAAAGCAGAAAGACAGTAAATGATGGAATGTGGAGGGCAGCTCAAGATGTATAAAGGCACAAGTAAAATCCAGAGCAATGGTACCACCATGCACATGTGCAACTGGGAATGGAATCGGTGCTAGGTAGCGTGGTAATTTACATCTTAACCTACTGTATGGACTCAGTTCTAGGAAGTCATTGCAGGCTTTTTATAGGGGACCAAGCAAAGGGACAGTGCACCTTCACATTCCCCAGAATAGTTTCTGATCCTCCTTACTCAAGTTACCCCACGTACAAAATCCTCTGTTTCCTTAAAGCATTTGACAAACACACAAGTCTGTTTTAGACTTTTCCAAATTCTTATTCATTATTTTCAAAGTAAGGCTATCTTTTCAAAATTCTTTGCAAAAGAAAAGAAGATCTTTGAATAGAGAAATATTCAAATCTATATAGAATCACGTGCAAATTATTTTGTTGTTTTACAGACTTACTTTTGTATAGTATACAGAAAATACAAGAAGTCAGTTTCTAAGTCCACGCAAATGCAGCATTTAATAAAATCACTATTATCACCAAGAAAGAATATCTGTTAACCACATTGTCGGGTTTTTTTTTTAACGGGGGCATTTTACCTCCACAAAGAACTGACCCAGGTAGCTAATATATAACAAGTAACCTTGATTTTTTTTCTTTTTTTCTTTTAATCGAGGTATAGTTGATTTACAAGGTTGTGTTAGTTTCCAGTGTACAGCAAAGTGATTCAGTTATATCTATATATTTTTTCAATACTCTTTTCCATTATGGTTTATTACAGGATATTGAATATAGTTCCCTGCGCTACACAGTAAAACCTTGTTGTTACAGGCAAAGTGATTACATTGCAACTGACAAATTTTTATTACTGAAAATATAGTCTTATTCAAACTGGTGACCTTGAGCTGAAAATTCTGTGTATTGTATTACTGATCATAAGAGTTTTCTTGTTTCTTTTCAATCCTTATTTTTAACAAATGTCCTGAAACAGTATAAATTTACCCTAAAGCTATGTACTATTGCTACCATGTCTTTTCTATATTAATATAAATGAAACAAGGCAGACGTTGTATTATTAAGGTTTATTTTGCACATGCTGTCACCTGTCCGTCTTAGGAAGGTTCACTCGGTACTCCATGATGCCAACAATTCTGCTGTCAGCTTACCTCACAGATCTAGGAGTAATGAACACATCAGATACTGACCTCAAGCAACATTCCCCCTGATTTGCCCCCTTTCACAGCACACTTGGGTTATGCCCCATTATGTCCCATTCATTGTCTCGCTCATGGATTTCACACAAAAAAAATGAAGATGTGGGGAGAGGGAGAAATAGAAAAAAAAAATGATGGATTTTCCAGCTATAGAAAAGAATTATTTTCAATAAGGACCAACTATGCTTGAAAAGCAAAATCCATAGGAACTCTTTGTGTAAGAGGCAGATCCCATAGGTCTTTTCAGTCTTCTGTGATCCTAAGATTCATTTACTCTGCTCCTTTCTGAACTAATCCCAAAGATTACAAAAGCTGGTGGCCCAGGCTAATATGTTGTGTGTGTTTGTTTTAAATAGTTGTATCTGCTGCTGCACTCTCATACTGGGGAAGTCAGCCTCACTATAAAAACAAATCCACCATGTAAAAATGATTTTGAGAATTATTAAATTCAGTAACACTTCCTGCATCCGCTTCGTGAAATTGTTATTAAAGCCTTTAAGCATGAGTGTATCTTCTTTGTGAAATATGTGCTTACTATTTTTAGGAGCTAAAATGGTCTGTCTTTTGCTTCTTGTCCTCTCTGTTTCCATTATGCATCTATTTTCCTTGCCTTATTGTTTGTCCCTATGATTCATGATTACCATCCAGGAGTGGAGTATATTAGAAGCCAATAAAATTAGATGATCCATCTTCAAAGTAACATAAATTAGAAAAAAAAATAAGAACATGGTGGCATCAACGAGGTTGTGACTCAAAGCTTTATTTCTCAGTTCTTCATGCTAAAAGTTCTCACGGGCTTTTAATTTTCAGTAGAAGAGCTACCATACTGAACCCAGTGTTAGTCCTGGCCAATTAGAAAAAACTTAGCTCATAAAAATGAACTTCTTATTTTCAAGCACTGTATCTCAAAGCCACTATTATTGCCATAAGGCACAACTTAGTTGTTTAAGACTATTTGTTGTTTTGACTTGTCAACCAGGTATATGAGTTTTATGCAGCTTTTTACCTGTAAGTATTTTTTTTAAATTTTTGGAATTTCTTAAACACATTGTTTTAAGTGTATGTATTATAGTCATGAAACAAAGTGGAATAAATCCACATAAAACATACAAATGGATTCAAAAGTAGATACAACTCTGTTTTACAGAAAAGACAGATCTGAAGAATGAAAAAGCAGTCAGTCTAGGTGACTGAAGTTAAAGTCATGGAAACTAACATGTTGGGTGACTTCTGTTAGAAAGAAAGCCGTGACATTATTTTAGTATTTTAGAGAAAAAAAGAAATAATACTATAATTCCCTTTTTTTAATGAAACTAGTCCAGAACTGAAATATAAACATGGACATTCTAATAAGAAGAAAGAGGAATAAATAGTGGAAAGATAGGAAAAGTTGATCTAAAAGCTATAGAACAGTATTAAAAGTGTAGCATATGTTTGAGTGGAGCCCCAGAAACAGTAAAGAGCAAGAACAAAGCCCCAAAATACAGGAAGAGACAATAGCTAAAAATTTACTAATACTAGTGAAAGGCAATGAATGGCATGCCCAGGATGTTTGTGCAAGTCCAAGCACGATAATTAAAAAGGAAAGTACAACCAGGCACCTAAAGATAAAGATGAAACCTTAAAATAGGCAGAAAAAAAGTAATATATCCATGTACATACTTTATGAAATAGATTATGTGCAAATAGTGAAATAGTTTCTCCAATTTAAGTTCATGCTAGATTTTCACATGATTTGATTCACATCGAGAATGCGGGAGTATCTCCATCCTTGTTTGCTACCAGCTATAATGAAGGAATATGTGGAGTTACCATAAAATGATGCTCTTAGACACTGTCAGTTTCTGTGTAAGAAAAACATTATCCCTCACGCTGGGAGAGGTATAACATCTCATCTGTCACATGTGTTATGAATATACATGGGACCCAAACCTAATATCTCTCTTATCAATCAATATTAGAGGCTGGAAACAGACTCTGTGCCTGAAACTTCCTGGTTAGTTCCACTCTCAGAAAGCACAAGCCAAGGTGGCCGTTTTTGGCATATGTGTCCCTTGCTGGTGATGAGCAACCATGGAAGGTATCATCTCCAATCTTCAGTCAGACCTGCTGTGTCTGCCTCTGTTCATTTTTGAAATAAATCACTGGATGTTTCCCACATTTAAACACCATATATTTAGGAAATAATTAGATACGTTTGCACACCTTGCCAAGAAAAACAGAACCTTGATAAATGTTTCTTCAGTTATTGAATGATTGAGTCCCTATTATCTACTCAGAAAAAGTTACAAATTGTGGGGCAAGTGTAATACAGCTTCTTCAGGCCAGTTTCTATTATCGCGTGACTATGTTACTGCAGTAGCCATCTAATTCTTTCCTCTGCACATGTTATTGCCTCTTCTGATCTTGGCCAAAATAACTTTCAAAATTCAGTTTCGGTTTATGGCTTAATAACTTATAGCTTTAATCTGGTCTTCAAATTTAATCAGCGCCACTAGGCACTGCATCCTGGGGAGAAACGTCAGCAGTTAAGTGATACATGAAACTAGTCACTTCGTCTATGTCTGTCTGTGCCAAGTGGCCTTTCTTCTGGGCAAATCTGTAAGCATGGACCGTGCCACACATTCACTGATCCACCTGAAAACAAGTCTCAGAGACTGAAATCTTCAGCCTTGCCTAAGGCAACACCTCCATCTTTGAACTTTTATTGTGTTGTTTTGTACAGAGCATTCTCTGTACTAATTTGTTATGGCTATAAAGCAATTAGCAAAACAGCTTACATTTATATTTATTTTCCAGTCCACACACTCCTGTCTGCCCCATGTTTTTTATCCTTAAAAATCTATTCCATTCAAGAAATAAGTCATTGGAGAAGTGTGTGTATATATTTATGTATATATTTAATGTGAGAAGGGTACCCGACAGCATTTGGAAAGAAATTGGAAACCATATCAATAAAAATAACCAAATCTGATATAATGCATTCTACTCAAGTAACCACGGTGAGAAAATATTTAAGTCCTAGGTCCTTAGGGAGTCAGGTGTGTAATCTAGCTCCCATGATTGTAACATCAGTATCCACATAATATTAACTTAGAATCTGTAATGATTATGTTTAAACGTTTATAGGTCATATGAAACTGTTACACAACTATAAGATGGGTTAGAAATGACCACCTCTTTAGGAATTCAGGAAATAACCATATGACACTTGCTACCATGAAATAATGCTCACTGGTTTTGATAACCAGGATGTCTAGCATTTAACGTATTTCAAACTCTTGCTATATGTAAACACTGTCAAAATAGATCTACTCTCAGATTTTTCTTTTTTTAATGTGGACTGATAAGGACTGGAGAGGACGTCTGAAAGGTAGGAACCACATCAGCAACATCAATATTTGCACGGAGAAATCCTATGAGCTCAGGGGAAGGGAGAATGTGCTTTGGCTGTGGGTGAAAGGAAGCAGAGGCAGCTTCTGGGAGGTGAGGAAAGGGATGTGGGGAAGGTGGAGCCTCCTGAGGTGGGTGGAGCCTCCTGGAGTGGGTGGAGCCTCCAGGGTAGGGTCTGGAGCAAGCAGGAGATTGGCCCGATCCAGAAAGAGGCTCTAGCCTAGTCTTTCTCCAACTATATGCTTTTTGTGGTTTTCAGGACTCTCCCCCTTTCATACTTCTCTGTCCTGCTCCTCTGAAGCTCAGGATCCCTCAGGACACACAGCTGCTGTCCCTTCACTGCCCGCCAGGGTGCCCGTTCTCCATCTGGTCACTAAGGTCCTTCCTGCCAAAGCATCGGATGTCAACATTTACTACTGTTTTTTTTTTTTTTCTTTCTTTCTTTTAAAGAAAACTACCTTAATCTTTTTTTTTAATTAAAAAATGTTTTAATTGAAATATAGTTGATTTACAATGTGTTAGTTTCTGGTATACCAAAAAGTAATTCAGATACACATATACACACACACCCACACACACACACACACACACATACATATACTTTTTCACTATTGGTTATTACAAGATATTGAATATAGCTCTGTGCTAGACAGTAGGTCCTTGTTGTTTATCTACTTTATATATAGTAGTTTGTATCTGATAATCCCAAACTCCCAATTTATCCCTTCCCCCTTCCACTCTGGTAACTGAGTTTGGAGAACTACTTTCATTCTATTAGTAGTAGGAAAAATTAACTGCTAGTGGGAAAAAAAAAAAAAAAAAAAAAAAAAAAAAGCTCAGTCAGTTGGAGACAAGCAAGAAGTGGAGAGCCACCCAAGCAACTCAGTGGTCCCTGTGGGGGGGTGGGGGCTGGACACAGTGAGGAGAGAGTGCTGTGAGCTGAGCCAGACCCTGTGGCCCAGGCAGGTCAGGTTCTGGCACCTTCTGAAGCTTCTCAGTGTCTCAGGCATGAAACCCAATTCCTACTGCTTGGCCCAGCTCTGGCAAGGGGCTACTGGAGTACTTGGGGGCAGACTTTGTTTCCCTGCAGTTTTTCATTTTTATTTTCATCCTTACAGTCCTGTGGGTAGGATGACACCGGGATGATCATCTCTATTTAGTTGAAGCAGCAGCTGAGGTTCTGAAGTTAAGGCTCTTTTCCTGGTCCAAGACCTCACAGCCTGGGTTTAAATCCAGCTCTCCTGTCTGATAGATCCATTCACTCATTTATCCTTGAAAGCAGGCATTCATCCAGGATGTGTTTCTTTAGCACCTTCTCTATACCATGCCCTCTGCTACGTTACGACCGTGGTGACAGCTGCAAACAGAGAAGACAGAGATCTGCCCCAGTGTGTCACCCAGTCACATTGTGACTGATGTTGCAGTCACCCCATCAGACTGTGAGGGCAGTGGGCAGAGGCCATTGCAGCAACATCAGATTAAAATATATATATATTTTGTGTATGTGTATACATATATATATATACACACATACACACACTCACACGCATACACGCACACATATATTATATACATATATATACACATATATGAATTAAAATGCTTTAATTCAAAAATCAGGAGTGGATGATAAAGTGGGTAGAAAATGAACTATTTAAAACCTGGAATCACTAACTGTTCAGAAACCATGCAGATGGCTCACTGGTGGTGGCCAACAACAGAAAGGGATAATGTAGGTATTTGCATTGTTCTAGCTGCTCCCCAAGTCACCTGTCTCAGAGGAAGCCTGACATCAGATACTGAGCCAGGCTAACGCTGGCACCCTGTATAAGAATATAATCATTAATTAACCAAAAAAGAAAGAAATGAACAAAACCCCAAATTATAGTGATTCCCCCAACTTTCAAGGTAAAGTCTTGAATACGTGTTATTTATCTTCAGCTCTCTTCTTCTATCTCTACTTCCAGTGAACTCTACCTTGAACACCAGGCTTCCATCAGGAAAATGCTATTTGCAATTCACTGGGAGTGTCCAACTTCCTCTTATTTCCCTTGGCATATGCATAGGGTTTGGTTATGTCCTTCAGATGTCCTCCCATGGAAATAAATTTTATGGGTATTGCAGCAGTGGATTAAAATTACCCATTTGTTGTATATCTTCTCCACAAGACTACCTTTCATGATGGAAGAAAGGCTGGAAAACCTTTTATTTTCTCCCCATCATTTAGTATAGATCTGGAGTGTTATAGGCACTTGGATATTTATGAAATGGTAAAGATGAGGTATATGAAGTAGTAAACTGTAGATCTCCTGAGCAGTTGTTTGACTACATACCATGTTACAAATACTGAAAGGATGACATGGGAAGTTAATGTGAGTGGGATACAACATCCCAAGATATTGACAATAGAAGAAACTTTCTTCTTGAATGCTTGTCTCTGAAACAAAGATTCAAGATGCATTAATAGAAAGAGGACTGTAGTGGTATGGTATTTCTAATAGAAGATATTTTTCAGTATTGGAGAAAGTGAATTCTTGTTGACCTAGTAATAATAAACTTTCCATCTGGAAAGTGACAGGAGTGGATTGCACAGAATCTCTGCTTCCAAAGAAGAAAGTAACCTGTTTATCCAGCACGCCTCACCCTTTTGTTCCCAGCTTCCATGAATTTATGGGCATAAACAAGCTCTCATAGTAAGAATTTTATAACACTTTTGGCAATGGATTCTACAGATTTAATATTTGTCCTGTTAGCACTCTTACATACTTGCTACTGAATATATTAATACTTTTCAACATTTTAGATCTGATTAAACTATCAGGTACATTAGGATATTCCCCTGCATGTTTTCATAGACAAAATAAAGCAAAACAAAACAACAGATCAACCAAGTGAATAAAGACATTTCTTGGCATGTTGGGAGTTGGTGATATGATATGTGAGGACAAAGCTAATGTCAGTAAATACAGAATCTTAAGGGATCATATGTCAAGAGTAAGTACTCTATAAGAGTTGGTATAAACACAAGCTAAAAAAATTACATATAGATTTAAAACCTTAGCCTTATTTTTCCTTTCTTCCACCAAAAAGTAAATGGAGTACACTGGGAAAGCTCTCTTAAGGATAGATCAAAGATAGTATATTTTAAGTGTGTAATTTAATAAGATGTGCTTTTTAAATCATAAATTCCGTAGAATAAAATTTAGATTAGTCAAGTTGTTTTAACGTTAACATTTACCTGTTTATTGGGAGGGGGGTTATTCTTAATATGGATTACAGATAAGAATAAACTAAGGATAGGAAATCCTTAGAACATACAGTTTAATCCAGTTGTTGAGATAACTTCCTAGTCCACCAGAGAGTATATAAAGTAAGTCATTCCAGGATAGAGAATCTCTTTCTCTGCTTGATTTATGATTTTTTTTTATCAACCTTATCATTCTTCTAAATTGTGATTCTTGTAAAACCATCATAAGTCTAATAAGCCTATGTACGGCTGTAACTGCACTGGTTACAAAGCCCATATCAGAGAATTGATTCGGCCCTTGGGTTATCACATTTTAAATGAGGCAATAAAATATGGCACAAACGGATGTGGGGAGAGAGGTATAAACAATGTAGAGAAGGGTCTGAAAACCATGTCAGTTCAGGCACGCTAGACATATAACTTGGTGACAGAAAACAAAGAAAGGAAAATTGATGTCTTCTAATCACTGAAGTTTTGTGTTATGGAAAAAGGAATAAATTATCACATGCAGCTCTGAAATGGCGAGACAGGTTAAGCTCCTCATTAAAGATAAATATAAAGAGCATTTCTTTAATAATTGATGCCACAAATGGGCTCAGTGGCTAACGATATGGTCTCTGGAAATGCACTGCCTGGGTTTGTACATTTTCTGTGCATCCTGATTTTTCAGTCATGGAACAGACAAGTATTTTCATAGCTTTCTGTCCATAAAATTGGCAATGGCAGTAAGTACCAAGTCAGAGAGTTGGTATTTGGATAAATGAGAGAATGTTTATAAAACATTTATAAAAGCATTTGTATGTAGAGCTGTTAAATATTACTATCATCACTGAACTGATGACTTTGTAATGTAATAAAAGCCATATCACAGTAAGAAGAAAAATAGATGTAATATAGAGGAAACTACTACCATAGCTAAGAGAATTGAACCATGTGATCTCAAAGATAATCAAAAATCAAAGCATGTATTGTTCTCTGGGCAAATGTTCTAAATAAAAGCATTGCCTTTGGTTGAATAGAAAATATATAATATATATGGCAATATATGGACTTATATTAGTTATTAAGGTAGACATAATTCAAAAAGTTTCCAGTTTAAAGAAATGGGTAGAATAAATATTAGTGGGATTTATAAATTTTTCCTTAATTACATGTAAATGTGAGAGGGGAAAAAACACAATGTTCTGATTTATAATACGTCCTTACATACTTGTTGACTTATTGAATATTATGAGATAAATTGGAAGAGGCACAGCTTTGCAGTTAACTTCTCTTTTTATCTCCAGTAGTAGTAGTGTAATATCTGTTTTTTTTTTTCCCTCTCTATCTGAATTCTGAAACAATAGGGCAATACTGCTCGCAGTTAGGATCTAGACATTTTACATTGAAGTCAGTGTGAGGCTCAATAACCTTATTGAGAGAAAACAGCCAGAAATAAATTGTTACAAAACCAATTTCCACAAGGAAAAGCCATCAAGTTACTATGTAGCAAAGCAAACTCAAAATGCCAATGCAATGTTCTATCCCCATTGTACCTTTAGTTTGCTGTTTCTGTAAGTTGTTTATTCACCTAATTGAAAGCTTGCAAGCTAATACTTGATCCCAGTCCATTTTGTTCTTACCCGAGAAAATGAAATTCCACTTTATTTTTAATTCCACTTATAAAATCCACTACGCAAACATTTTTGAAATTGAAAGTTCTGTCAAAAAAAAAAAAAAAACAACTATTAAGAAAAACACATGAAAGTGTGTAGGACTCTGTATAATTCTGTGAGATAAAATTTAAATAAAAAATGCAATTCTTCAGGTCCTACACATATTTGTAAGCTGCCATTTGTCAGTTTATTCAAACTGATGAAAAGAGTGGAAACATTTCAGATTGGCATATATTATTAGATATTTGAAAATCTAAACAAAACAAAATAATACCTGAACGTGTGATCTCTTTTTTCCCCTTGCTATTGGAATTACTGAGGTCTCAAGTAGGCAACTACAGTATTTCTTGTACAAACTTTAGAAAAACAGTCACACACAAACACTTGAGAAACAACATAAAATGCAAATTTGTTCAGGCTTTTCTTACCAGGGAAAGAATAAGCCAAATTATTGATTCATGCGCAGTGTTCTTACCTTTGCAGAATATCAGTTGTTTTCATCCAGTATTAATGTGGTCTATTAAAGAGCTTTTATTTCCACTTTAATAAATCTTTCCAAAGGGAACATGTATGTTTTAGGAGGTAAAACAACAGTATTCTGCAAATTACTGTGTGAAAAATATTTCCTGATAAAAAATATTTAAATCAGAAAAGGTATAATTGTTTAGCTAATCAGCTTTGACAATAAAAAAGATCAGCATTAATTATAGCCTAGACTTCTGGGCAATAAATGACGTTTCCATTAATGGTAATGGGAATTTTCTGTTTTAATTTTCATTGCTCTGAAAATACATTCTTATATAGAGGCCATGTTTCATTTTATTATGATCCCTACGTGGTTTTTTTTTTTTTGCTTTTAATATCATGAATCAAGAATATTTAGACCTTGGTAATATAATTCAGCCTAAGAAATTAAAAGACTTATTTTCTATCACAACATTAGTGAATAAAGAAGAAAGATAAAATGCTGGCAAAATATTCAATGCTTTTCAGACACACATGCACACTCTTGCAATTGTACAGAATGAAAATTAGTTTCAAGTTATTGTTTGTAACCATAGTAAATGAGTTAGCACAGTTAAAAAGGCAATTCAGTATATATATACATATATATGTATATGCATATATCTAATCTATTTCTATCTTTAAAAGCAAAAGCATACATAATAAATCCCACATACCTCATATATATATGAAACCTCTAATTTGGCTGTTTCACATTGAACCAAATAAATCATTACATTGTTTTTGTATCATCTACTCCCAGCCCATTATTGATATTATTTCTTACTTTGAATTTCACAGGACACTAGCAACATGGTTTCTTTTACATGGAGTTAGAAAGCCCTTGTTTCAACTGCTGCTGAGATGGTGGATGGAGGTACGTTTTATTTTAGAAGAAAATAATTTATCAGAAATAACATGCTGTGCTATGAGCTCTGTGAGGGCAGGTACATTATGCTATTCCCAGTTTGTCTGTCAGTTTTCTTAAATTTATATTCTCATTTTATTAACACATTCTGAGCTATAATTTCCTTGGAAGCAGGGAGTATATCTTTCTCATACATTCTGGTATCTCTACCCCGTGGGTGCCACACTTTTAGTCATCTATTCATTCAGCAAATATTTCAGTGCCTCGGAACTTCGGGTATGGGTTTAAAGCAATGAATAAGACACACGTGGTCTCTTCCCCTATGTATTCTAGAAGGTAAAAAGAATCTGTTTTTTTTTTTCTTTTTTTGAATGAACCAATATAATTTCTCTTTGTGTAACCCAACAATGAAGAGAGGATGGCATTATAATATTATTGACACAAATAATCAACAAGCAATCTATATTAAGGAATAGAAGATAGTTTTATTTGAATCAAACTGAGCATATAGTCCTTGAGACACAAATCAAAGAAGAACTTGAACTGTGTTCTGCCAGACTACAAAATGGGGAAGGCGTATATAGGCAAAAACCACAGTTACACAAGTTGTTTTTCAATAATTAGCATTGAAGCTGGCGAGAAGTAAGGGTGCTTGTTAAGCAGGAATTGGTTGGGATCTGAAATGGGTGTATAGCTACAAGGGGAGATCTTGAGACCATCAGGTACAGCTGGCAGCTGCTGCCTGACTTTGTTTTGAGAATGATTAGTGGCGGCTTTGAGTCTGAGACTGTTCAGAAAATTCAAGTTCTCAGGTTTCAGGAATGTGTCTGAAATCACATCCACTATGGCCACCTGGCTCCGTTTTGGATGTCTGGACCAGTTTTTACATCTTCTCAAAATGAAGAACAAACATCCAGCATGACAGGGTTATATTCCTTCAAGGATTCAAGACAGATTAGCACACACCCAGCTAGTCAGCATGATCCTCAGTGTCTGGAAGGGAATGTCATATTTGAAGGACAAATTGGTGTCATAGGAAGGGGAGGCATTTATCTTTATCTTCAAAGTGGACATTCAAGCAATCTGGTAAATGCATTCTTTTTTAATGGTTAAAGCAGATGTGCAGTGTATGTTTGACAAGTGATAAGATGGGCTATTGTAGTTGGCATAAAATTCAAGCCAAATCATGTATAAGCCAAGATGACTTCCCCATAGCTTCACATGTGAAAGTTCCTTCCATGAACACACATGCCATCGATGAGGAAACTGAAGCACAGGCAAGTTCTAAACTTCACCCAAGGCCACAGATTGGATGGGTGTGAATCATCGGCATCCAGTCACTAAAGGCACACTCTCTCATTTTTTTTTTTTTTGATAGTTAAATTGATTACCCTGCCCCTGAATCGTTACTTTGTTTGAGGTTTCTTTACAAATTTAATTTTAAAGTTTATTGGTACTTAATATAAATTTATGAAATAATAATCCCAAAAGCTTCAGAAGGATGGCTGCTTTCCTGGACATCAAAGGCCATGGCAAGACACAGGGTCATCAGAACAGCACTGTTCAATTTCCAGTCACTTTATTGCCTTCATGACCTGCAGCAAGTCACCAAATTTTGCCTATGTTTATAATATGCATGTTGAATTAGAGGGTTTCTAAAGTCTTTTTTAACTCTACAGAACTATATACGTAACTGCATTAAATGGTAAATATATATATACATATATTTGACAATATACAATCATACTTTTTTTAGTGGCATCTGGAGAAGACGTATTCTATCTTAAGGATTTTTGGATAGTTGAAATTCTCCTGATCAATTATTAATGCTTTAATTTATGGAAATCTTAAATGTACTTATTGTTTTTGTGCTTTTCTGTGATTTGTTAGACTCATTATTATAAACATATGCTATTGAAAACTACCTGAAATAACCTAGGCTTGCTTTGTTTTGTTAGTGTTTGTTGTTTTTTAATTTTGGCATATTTTCAATATTAAGCCATTGCTTTTTACAACTGTCTGCCTTCTCTAGTAACATGTCTATCTTGATAATTTTCTCCTTATCTTTTGAGTTTGATTTTGAAAAAAGAAGATAGCTTTATTTCTTGAATTGTACCTTTTGCAAAAAGAAATTAGATAAAATTCTGACAAGGGGGAAGGTATAGCTCAAGAGGTAGAGCATTTGTTTAACATGTATGAGGTCCTGGGTTCAATCCTCAGTACCTCTAAAAATAAACCTAATCACTCCCTGCTAAAAAAATTCATTAAAAAATATAATACTAAATAAATATTTTAAAAATTCTGACATAACTGTAGACCTTCTCTGTAGAAAAAAACTGAAGAATATCCACTCATATCCTTTCTTACCTATAGAATACATCCCCCTATGTTTTATGCTACATTTTAGGAGACTGAGACCTTCAATTTATTAGAATCTTTATTGGAAACTAGTTTATAAAAAAACTTTTAACAAATGTTAATTGAATCTTTGGATTATTCATGTATGCATAGGTATTAGTGCTCTGAACATAGCAATTTACATATTTAAAACAAAAATGGAAAAAAGGAAACAGCTGACATCTATAAGATTGAAGCCTGATGTTACTATAGTATAGAAGCTACATGTAGAACCTCATTATTCATTTTCTTTGTCACTTACAAAGCACTCATTGCCATGAAGATAATCTACAGTTGCTTATTTCACATTCATAGTGTCACTAAATGCAAGTGTAATTTTAAATTGTGAGGAATATCATGGTGATTCCTTGCTTATGTTTCCTAAGTTAAACGGGGCTCATAAAATACAAAACTGAATAATTTTTAAACATGATGGGAACAGCCTCAGCTCTACAGCTTGTTGAATTACCCCCTCCACATATGAGGAAGTCAAATTTGGAAAAGATGATATAAGTTTGTATGTGTGAGTGCTTATGAAACACAATGACGAATTTAAATACATTTCAACTTTAGGTGCTTTTCAATATATACTCACTACTGTTCTTATTGCTGTCCATCATGTGTGCATCTTCATTTTTATTTTTTGAAGAAAACTTTTTCTAAAAAACTGAACATATATATATATATCTTTATAAATTCTATATTTTCCAAGTTCCTTCATATCAAAATTATTATGAAAAATCAAATTTAATTTTATAGGTTTGCTAGAAACACTATAGCACCATAATTTCAGAATTCACCATGCTAGTTGTTCATAAAAATAAACAGAATTTTCTGAACCTATTTGCTTTTAAGGGAGCTACTTAACTGAATATGACAATACAGGAGTGAAATAAAATTCCTTCCTGACCTAACATTGTTAAAATATCAAAGCACAATATTTCATAGCCTTTGCCTTCTTTTCATTAAATCTAACTATAGGTTTTATTGACCATAAAACTATGTAACCCTTCTTAAAAGCTAGCCGTGTAAGCTCTTGGAATGGTTTCCTTCATTTCATTGCTTAAACAGTCTATGTGATTTTTACATCTTCTCAGAAATAGCCTTGGAATAATAGAGTAAGTGGAGGTTATTTCCTTTCAGAGTCCACATGCTATATGCTAATGTATTTATATATAATTAAATAAAATCATTTTCATTTGTGCATCTGCTTCTTAACATATTTTCTTAATGGGCATCAATACGATCAAATATTCATACTTATTTTTCAAATCACAATAAAAATGTAAAGTTTTTCTACACTGTAAATATATAACAGGTATTCATAATTATATGCATATAATCATATATATGCAATAATAATATTATTCTAGCTTATCATATTGAAAATACACCACCAGTTTGAAAAAAACATTTTCAATAAATCCCTTTGCCCTGTGAATTGAAAGAAGCATATTCATTTTCATACACTTAAAAAAATTAACCCATTTTAATTTGAATCTATACATAGTAGCTTTTAATTTATAAATGCTTTTACATTATTTACATTATCTTTATATTATAAATTTTCTTATGACAAGCAGCAGACCATTTCAAAGACAGTGCGTATAAGATCAGCTCCGAATTTTAGATGTGTACAAAAGGAGGGAAATGTTTATGAAGTCTTTTTTCCTAAATTTATTCAGTTTGCTTATCAGAGGATTAGATGAAGCGTCAAAAATGAAATCATAATCAGTCAATCTAGGGAATTTTCTTAGTTCTAAACAATATAGGATTGGTCAAAGGGAAGATTGAAACTTCATACTATAAAGTTCAAGGATTATCTGTGGATATCATATAGTCAGTGAAATTCTTGCATCCTATGGGTATAGGTTATTACAGTTTCAGTATATAAAGTGAGATTTCCTGCATAATAAACCAGAGCCCAGATCCCAGTAATATGAGAAATATACATAGCAGGCCATTTCCCCCTAAATGCCTAAATAAATTGATCTGTAGTTGAAGGTAAAAAGTAAAGCTACTCCTCCTTGCACGTTGGTCTGGTAACCATTTCTGGTACCCATCAACCATGTCATAAGATAGTTATAAATGGTCTGTGAGAGCACAATAACACATCGGTGATGGATTTGGAGTGGCTATCTTCCAAACTGCCTTCAGTCCCTTGTTGACCCCAATTCCTGAATCCCTACACCCTAACTTTATATATATATTTATTTTTTCCAATCTTCATTCGCCATCATCATTTAGGAAATAGGGTGTTACACATAGTTTTTATTGCTGCAATACCTAAAGATTTTTTTAATGTAGAAGATTATTTTACAAATCTTGCAAAGTGAATGTAATATAAATATAAAAGAAGATAGTATATTTTTGATATAAAAATTTTAGAAGATAAAGTAAAAGAGATTAATTCAAATCAGCAAATGACTGAAATCCCAAAGGGCCTGACTTAATCTCACCGAGTGCACAATGTCTAGGTAGAAATGAACTTAATGTATTAGCATTTTTGCCTGTGATACTGGGCAAATAAACATTAGCTCTCATATCCTGAACTTGCATGCTCATTCTCTGCTTTTATGGGTTGAACTGCATCCCTGCTAAAGTCATATGTTGACATCCTAACCCCTGGTACCTCAGAATGTGGCTGTATTTGGAGACAGGGTCTTTAAAGAGGTAACTGAGGTTAAATGAGGTCATTAGGGAGGACCTTAATCCAATAACTATTGATAGGAAGGAAGATTAGGACACGTCCACACACCTAGGGAAGACCATGTGATGCCATCAAAGGAAGACGTCCATGTACAACCAAGGAGAAAGGCCAGTTCCTCAGCAGAAGCCAACGTTGTTTACACCTCCATGTTGAACTTCTGGCCTCCAGAAATATGGGGAAATAAATTTCAATTTTTTAATCCACCCAGTATATGGTAATTTGTGATGGCACTCCTAACACACTAGCACATCTGA
Source organism: Camelus ferus (assembly GCF_009834535.1). Taxonomy (NCBI): domain Eukaryota; kingdom Metazoa; phylum Chordata; class Mammalia; order Artiodactyla; family Camelidae; genus Camelus; species Camelus ferus. The sequence goes on along the minus strand of NC_045724.1, from coordinate 5,838,542 downwards.
TTAATTATTTTCCTCTTGGAAATACATTTTATTATATCAATCTTAATTCATATAGTGTTTTACTCTAAGCTCTTTGAGTCTGGCATCAGGTCATTGGTTTTCTTACACCATCATTTGTCTCTGCAGAATTGTATGATCTTATGTAGATTTTGGGACCCCAGATCCTTTTTAAAATTAGTACTGACTGTTACCAGAGTCATTTTTACTGTCACTGTTACCAGAATCATTTTATCGCAACAGCCCTTATAGAATATGGACAGTATGATCTCTACTCTTGTGGCAAATATAAAATGAGAAACACAGCATTATGTCCTTTATTATGAAAGACACGATCTTAGTAGGTAAAAGCTACCATACTCTAACCATCCATCACAATCTGGGTTTTCTTGCACCTTGTTCGAGACTTGGAAACCATTTCCCTTTTCTATGCCTCAAACTCTGTCGTTTCCAGTCATTTTAGTTTGTTGATAATTTCTGGAAAGAACATGTTGGTGGTATGTCAACTGTAGTAATTTCATCCCTTTATGTGGCAGATATAAGGTCAGTCATATCTTATTGCTTCAATTGGGTGAAACAACAGTCTATAACAGTAACATAACGTCACTAAAAGAACTAAAAGCTCTTTTCCCTAAAATGGAAATTGTAAATTTTAGAATGACAGACTTTATTTGGAGTTCTTAGAATATCTACCTAAATTATTTAAATATTTATTCAATATGTGTTAATATTTCAAAAATAAATCTCTACTATACGCTAATGATTACAGTAATGTAAAAGCAACTTGAAGACCACATACGGCTATCAAAACAAAAAAAAACTAGATTGACAAGATATTTTGAGGAGAAACATGAAGAAAATATAAATATTATGTGAATAGTGATTTATGATGGGCCAGGTAAACAAAAACATAAGTCAAATCAAAAGTAATTGTGAGATTTTTCACCTCTTGGAACTTAAAAATTAACAAAAGAACTAGGCTGGATCTCCAGTTCTTAGATCAAAGGCATCTTATTGGAAAAAAATGCCTTTGGATTAGAATTTTAAAGATTGTATTTAAAATAGACTCTCACTTCCCCTCACTGTGGGATGAAAAAAAAATACATATATCCTCAACTTTCGATTCATCAGTTCCTTGGCAAATAGTTACCAATTGTCCAAAATGAAGAATTGTTTGAAAACTGTAACTAGCAAATGAGGTAAAGATCATGGTCCCTACCCTTGAGAGGCTGTTTAGTCTCAGAAAACTCCTTTGCTTGCTGTCACAGAACAAAGCAAGGTGGGATGAGTAATAAATTTTTAAAGAAAACAGAGGCATTTATATTGAGATTTTTACTTTCTTTACACACTCAAATAATCTTTCAGAAATAATATCCACATATGTAGTCTTTCATATATATTATATAAACATGGAAAAGGCTTAAGGTAAGAGTATTATATTTTGGGTATGAGTCTGCTGAGTATTTTTTGTCTAAATTTAGCAATTATTCTTTGGAAAACCAATTTTTCTGAAGTGATTTGGGGAAAAAAAAACTATAATTTGCTGCAAAAAAAGGTTAATCTGTTGATGTTAGCATTTAACCAAAAAGAATGCCTTTTTTTTTTTTTTTTTTTTCCTTACTGGAGCTTATGTTTGTTACCTTTCTGTTTAAGAGTTTAGCAGTAACAAGAAAACTTCCTAGCTATTTGCATTGCTCTGTTTGGTACTCACACTAAAATGGTTAGATATTTACAGCTATTCATCTTAGGAATGCTGTTTAAAATGTGAAAGGAATAGAACTGGTTGAGAAAAAAAAAGCATTAAACACAGCAGTTCTTAGATTGAAATCTATGACTCCAAGTACTTAAATTGAAATAACTGTATTTTCTGACACTAGGAAGCTCAGTTGAAGCTTCTGTCTTTGACTTTTCCTCCCTCAGCAGGTACTCACCCCAAAGAACATTCTTTTCAATTGCCCTTTTTAAGTGCACCTATAAATCAACATTACAAGAAATGTCTTCAATGTATATAGAAAAACAGTGTGTATGAGTGGTATACAGTGATTTGAAGCTTTTCTATTGCCCTCAGATCTTTCATATAAAGGCTACCAACGAAAGTAGTGTCTTTATTCATTGTCTTAAGTGCAAAAATTATTGATTTACTTAGAGGATTATTTGTTAAGAGCAACAAACTACACAGATATATTTTCTCTTCCTATCTACCCAATTTGAGATTTGCCGAAAGCTTAGATTTTGATTACAATTTAGAGATGTCTGTTCCCTTACCTTCTCAATAATTGAAATTTTGGAGGTTTACTGTAAACACATTACATCAAAGCCTGGAAAGTCCTTTGTTAAAAAAAGAATCAATTTTATTGAAATGGAATTCTGTAAACAAAATGCAAGAGCAATCGACCAGTTTAATGGGCTGTTGGTAGCTATATTCTTTACCCCTTATTAAAGTCAAGAAAAACTGTTGGAAATTAGAATGTTATCCTCTGTTATCTGCTTGGATGCATCAGAATATGGAAGTCACGTTTGATCTGTATGCACCCCTCCTCAGAGTAATGTTTTAAATACTCGATTATAATAAAGAAATTGCAAAAGACTCCATTTTACTATTTAATGACCAGGTCCACTAAATGCAAAGCAAAGTAACAATTTTGGTAATGTCTTAGAGGTTTAACCAAACAGATCATATTGGATATTAGGACTTAATAAATTTGATTTAATTTCAATCATAAATATAAATTTTAAAAAATTTCTTGTATGTTTATATTCATCAGTTTCCAGAAATTTTAGTAATCGATTTCTCCTTTCTTAATGAGAATCCTTTTTACATTTATGTTAGCTTTAGGGCCAGATATACTAGACAAGGAAGAATATCTCAAAATTAAATAATTAATAATTAAACTAAGATACAGACATAAGTAGAACAGCAATCCTAATAAATAAAGAAAATTTTAAAAAGTGCGTTATCAGCCAATTTACTAAACTGGTCAGTTACAGCTTAACTTTACTGGTCTCTCTGGGATGTAGTGTATCAAAATGTGCCTCAGAGTTACCCCACCAACTCTATCAGTGATGGAAAATTCTTATTGACGGGGAAGGTAGGACATTAATTCTCAGACGCTTCTATTCTGCTAAGCCCTCAGGCAGAGCAGAACCCTTCAGCCAGAGGAAGTTCCAGGAAACTGATGACAGTGCTGGCAGTTAAAGAAGGGGGAGGGTACTAAGATGATAAAAGTTAAAGAGAAGGCATGGATCGCAGCTGGATATATGTGGACAGGTTTTGTGTTACAAGACAAAATCTTCATACTGAAGAAAATCTTGGAAATACTACCAGATATGTCCCTTAAAAATTGTAGCTTACACATATGGAAATGCATGTGAATGCACTGCTAAGATATATTCTTTGAATAGAGCTTTATATCCCTGGGCACCTAATCAGAGCTCACTAAAATAATTTATCTGGTTGAATTATTGAGTCAACAGTAATACTATTATACCTTACATGTATAATATTTCACATTTTATAGAGGCTGTTCTTATACATAATCTCATTTTAATTTGAAACACAAGAACACATGAACATGACATCGATACTTGTCCGATAGTTACTTCATTTAGCTTTCTGCCTGTAAGCAGAGATTTATCAAAATCATCACTGACATAAGAAAACACAAATGCACACACAAACCTGAGTATTCATTAGCACTATACTGACTATTTGGTGTTCTGTTATCACACTAAGGCTAAATCGATGACATTCAAACTTTGCTTGGCTGTTCTATATAACAAGTGTGTACTAAAAATAAACACAGTTTTTGTTCTATGAAAATTCTCAGTGATTTTGCATGGGACATTTGGAGGTATCTGACTGCAATAAATACTTTTCCAGGTACTATTTTCATGAATTTGTTATCAGTAAGACATGTTTAGATATGGAAACTTTCCAACTGAATTATTCCAGTTAATCAGCATGAACACTTGAGAATAATTTTCTTTCAGCTTCTTAAAAAACTCAGAGGAATCTGGTATTATAGTCTCCCTCATTAACTTTGCAAGTGTTTAAAATCCCTTGTCCATAGGACTACTTGTGTAATATAATCTATTTTTTTACAGTAACCTATTTCCTATTGATATATGATGAAAAAAAGAGTTAAGTAACCCTGTTTCCGCTACTTTTTTTCGTGATTTATTCATCTCTACTCTCTTCATGGATTTTCACTTATCTAAAACCTTTCATGACTATAAAGAATCAGATTTGTTATCTTGGAAGAGAGTGAGCTTACATTGATACTCACTGTTAATATTTGAATGTGATTTCAAATGTCAAAGTTCTTCATAATAATTGTCTCAGCAACATTTTTGCTGTAAAATAGAATCCATGTGATTTCTTGATTGAGCCAATGACCTTGATTGTTATTATTTAAATATATTAGAGACTTGCAGTAGTGGATAACTTTTCTTAGGCAAATAATGGAATTAAATAATGCTCGCTAAGGAAGCAACCATACACTTATAAATTTTTCCTGATAGAGAAAATTTATTCTGAGTGTTCCACATTTTCTGTAAAAAAGTACAGTTCCAAGTTAATGTCTGCCTCTTTCTGAAAAATATTAGAAAAGTTCTATGTTCTAGAATTCCTCCTTATAGTACAAATTCAATTTTGTACCTTGATGTTTAAAAAAAAATTTCATAAATTCCATACAAAATTAGACATTATTTCTACCTGGAACACTGAAACAGTTTATTTTATACTGAGAGGTATCAATTTTGTTTTCTTTTGAATTTATCAAAGTTTTTTTTTCATCTGTTGTATTTTCTATAGTTGGATATGCTAATGAAGTGAATCACATTAATAAATTTTGTAATTTTATTTTGTCTTTGGATCTTCAGAAAACAAAAGTTGGAGAAGATTTATTTTTTAACGTTGTTACACTTACTTTGGTAATACTTTAAGGATTTTCTCCTCTGGCCTGTAATTGATCTATACATCGTTGGTTGGTTGGTTTGTTTTTGTGTTCTATAGTACACTTGTTTGATCTTCATGTTAAGGTAAGCCCAACCACAAACCAATCACAATAGTTTAATCTATTTTGAAAAAAACAAAAAAAAAAAAAACCCTAAAACTATCAGTGGTTAAATACATTTTTTCACCTTAACACAACATACAAAGCTAGCCCAGCAGGGGGCAGTGCTCCTTACTACTTGTTCTAGAAACCAAGCTGACAGGACTACGTCTTCACCAGTGCCTCTCTGAACACTCCAGCAGAGGAAGAAGCCACAGTGAACTATATATTTGATCTTAAAAGCTTCCATCTAAAAGAGGCACCTGTTGGTTTGGTTTTTTTCCTACGGATATGCTAATATTTGATTTCATCTTAAAGATTTAGAAGGTGGTATCTTTTTTATTATTATTTTAGAAATAATAGGACTACATCAGCATTTTTATATATATTGTAATAAAACACCTGTGTTATATACCTCCACATGTATAGAATTATTGTATTTGTGGCAAGCAGTCAGGATTGGGCATAATCATCTCATCCAGTCAGATATTGAGTTGAATGTTTGGTTTTCAGTTTTTTTAAGACCTTGCTTATTCACTGTTCACCCTTAGTTCTCGTTGACAGCTCTCTATGTTCCCACGGGAGAGTATGGGGTGATCACCACGGCCCTGTTCACTGGTGGGACTTCCCTAGTTTGTGAAACTGCGCAAAGTGATGCTCTCTTCTCAGCCTCTCAACGCCCCTTGGGAAACAGTCAATATCTCAAGTGGAAAAGCAGTATCTGTATATTGACCTCATATCTCTGGACACGCCCTCCTTTTGGAAACATACCCCACAGGTCTTCAGTGTCTTCACAGCTCCCCTATTTATACAAGTACAACTGAATGACCTTCTTCTTGTGTTTTAGCCATGCATACCCTGCATAGGTTAGTCTGCTACATGGGCTACAGAGAAATTTGAGAAAATCTTCACCACAGATGGTAATTATTTGTGTGTGTGTGTGTGTGTGCGTGTGCGCATGTGGATTCACTGTGTGCCTTGGAATGACATTTCCTCCAGATTCAAAATAAGAACAGATCAATACTAAAAGATCGATGTTTTCATCTGTTACAGAGTATGGGTGATGAGGTTTAACTAATTAGAGATCATTTAATTTCAAAGCGTGTCTACATTTATAAACCTGCAATTGATTAGTCAGTTATATAAAGGCTCCTCAGAACTAACCTGAAATATTGAAAAATTCCCAGGAATTTAGTCATTATTGTAACATCACAATCACATAAAAACAGACTAAGAAGAGTATTTTGTTCATATATTCATAATTCAAAATGTTGTCCAATAGAGCTGGTGAAGAGCTTTAATTAAAAGCAGGATACAATTTTCAGTGAAAAGGTGAGTTGTGGGTTTAGGAAAAAAAGATGTTACTGGTCAGCTTTTTGAATTTGATGGTATTTTAGGCAGCAGCAATAAGAGCTGAGATTTCCCCAGATTAAGAAACTTTTAATTTTAAAAGTTTTTAGGAAAATGAAGGAAGGGCATTTATGGGAATACAGAATAAATTACAACATTGTGAAAAAAGCTCTACCTTTGGCATTTGGAGACTGGTTAACATTTCATCTCATTTACCAGCTGTATAATGTTGGGCAAGCCATTTAACCTCTTGGGAATCTCAATTTACTAAGTTTTAAAGTAGATCTAATAACACTGACCTCATATGACTCTTATGAATATTAGATGTGACCATACGAAAGGGCAGCATGAACAGCTCCTGACACTTATTAGGGGCTGGACGATTGCTTGTCGGACAAAACATATTTAGTGTGCATAATAACTTTAACCCAATGCACAGATTATTAATATTATTATATTATTTTGTTGCATCAAAGCAATAGAAATATTTACCTGATTCAACAGTCCCCTTGGTCTGTCACTTTTATAACTGAGGTCTTCTCTCTCTTTTTTTCCTTCCCCTCCTCCTTCTTTTTCTTCTTTATTTCCTGTCCCTTCTCTCTGTTCCTCTCCCTTCTCCCCTCTGTCTCATTTAAAATCTACATTTTCATGTTATTCTTTCTCATGTTTTGGGAGAAATTGATGTCAATTAATCCAAAAAAGATTGTATAAGAGACTGTGAATGGGAATAATTGTAATTGTTGAAGATAATATAAAAAATCAAAAGCTTAATGATATTTGATAATTCTTTACACTTTTGTTACCAAGCTTTATTTTCTGTTTATTTGTCAGCCCTGATCAGCTTGGTTATTTCTGTCTCCTTCCCAAAGATGAGCAAATATGGTATGTTAATGATTTTGAACCTTTTAGATAGACACTGTTTAGGAGAAAAAAGTGGTTAAAAATCCAACTGGGTTAATATTCAGCTCCGATATCTTTTATGTAACCCTGGGTAAGTTATTTAACTCTCTAGGTTCCCTCTTCTGTAAAATGTGAATAATCGTACCCCTTCCTCTCATTGGGTTGTTTGTACAGTTACATATGACAGTTGTATAAAATAATCATTCTAATGCCTAGAGCATAATGTGTACTTCATAAAAATAAGTAATTATTAGAGAAAATGTTAAGAACACCTTCTAATAAATTTGCCATGATGGCAACAATGCAACTCTGAAGAAGGAGTATCAGAGTCTATGAAATGAATAATTAGAGTTGAACCTACTTAAGAACAGGAATAAGAGATGATCATTCTAACTTGGGCTCATAGGGGAGCAGACTCGGTGGCAGAAGTCTGCATGTGAGAGACTTTCTGGAGGGAGTTCCTAGAACAGCCCTTTAAAGACCCCTTAAACCCTGTAGATGGATATGGGGGAGGGCTTGGAAGAGGAGGAGCTGAACCGTGATGTAGTTCCTACACCCTCTTGGCCATCTTTCAGGGGATTCTGGAGCTGGGATTGTCCTAAAAAGATGCTCCAAATTGAAATAAAGAGGTTGGAATTTTATTCCCTATGTTGATCACTGAGTGCTAGTTACACCAAGGACAGTGTCAGAGCCCGGGACAGGGCAGTCCCCTCTGGTGAAAGGCAGTCACCAGCTAAAGGCTTACTAAGCTGAGAGCCATCCCCAGCCACCCATCTCCCTGTGGTTGTCTACATGAGTGCTTTGATCTGAAAGGAGCACAATGTAGCATCTTTTAATATACAGATATAAATATATTCATAAAGACATTAATAAATATATAAATGACTAGATTAACATATGGAGATATCTGAAATAAATTTTACATGGGAACATTCTAAGTATGCTTTGTATATATATTGGAACTAATCTGTTTACACTGGAGAACGGTTCCTTTAGTGAATTTTGTATTGAAGTCTGCTTTTCTAATGACAACAAGCAAAAATATCAGTTGAAAATATTGTTGCTAGACAGGCAAACACATTGTTAATACTGTATGCATAAATGTATAAAGCACTCAGTTCTTACAGACACTAGAAAAAATGATCCCACACTGGCAGTACAGAAAACAAGCCACTCCAAATGCTCTAACAATCTCAGACATCTAGACAGATTTCAACAAACACACATACACTTCTGTAGGCCGCTTGACACGCTCTTTGAGAAGGCTTTGCTTATCTATCAGCTTGACATTCACACCCAGTCAAATACATATCAAAATCCTGATAAACATTTTCTCTAAATACAAAGAATGATAAGACCAAATTTAGTCAGTAAATTCATCCCAAGACACTGAATAAAGAAACTCACAAACTATTAAATTTTATTTTCCTCGGAAAAATAGTTTGGATGGCAAAGAGACAGGCTAGGTGTGCTTTTTTTTTTAAGTGCACATTTTATGTATTTTGAAAATAATTTGACTTTTCTTAAGAATTTTCTGGTTTTTACATTGGAAACACCAATTGTAGAATTTACCATCAAAGTTGCTATAATTATTAAATATGTAAAGCACAGAGGGTTTAGAAGTTCTTTATCTCACAGCCTCCGTGTCTAGAAATAAGTCCTGTATCATTTGGATACATTTCATCTGTGGTACACCTCAGATTGTTTCCTCAAAGGATCTGAAAAGTATTTCCCAGAAGAGCATTTCTAATCGGGGATGAGATGTCCACTGATAAAGAAATGAAAAAAAAAAAAAAAGACATGAAAATAATATAAGTATGGCTCAAATAAACAAAGGAAGACCCCATTATAGGTAGGTCCAAAATAAAACCATCTAAAAGAATTCATCGACATAGAGGTGGTTTTGTGAAAACTTTGGAGTTATTTTTATATATATATATTTTTAAAAATTCTGGTTCTTTAATATGGATTGGCACTCCTTACCTCTAGTGTAAGTATGACCAAAGCTAGGGAAAGAGGGGCTGGGGAAGAGATAAAAAGGAAGGGAGAGGGATGAAGTAGGGGGAGAGAATGAGAGAGGGACAGAGGCAAGGATGGAGAAAAAGGAGTGGGGAGAAAAGAGGAAGAAAAAAGGAAGAAAGAATGGGGAGGGATGAAGGCAGGGAAAAATTCAACCCTGGTTTTAAGAAAGAATTGAAAGGAAATTTTAAAAAGAATTGAAAGGAAGAAGTTACCACTATGTGCCAAACTGTTGCCCCTTTATCTAGAATTTTCTCATGTAGTCATTAATATAAATCTGAAACGTATGTATCAATAACCTCTTGTACTAAGAAGGAAACAGAGTCATAGAGTTAAGTAACACGCCTAATATTTTGTGCCTAGGAAGAGTCATGTCTGGCATTTACATATGGCGTGGTCTGTTTGAATCATTTAGATATAATTCCAAGCTGACTCATGAGATGGGACCAAAGGAGGAGTATATTCAGAGTGGCTTTCAGAAATGAAATCCTCTCTCATATGTCTGAACTATGGTATTTTATGTCCGTTTTAAAATAATACTCTCAGTTCAAGAATCTCGGTATCTTTTCCACTTGGCAATGTGGACACAAAAATAAAGGTTAAAATTTGCTTGCCTATTTTAGTTTAGGAAGTAATTATGTATTTTTAAATTGTATTATAGTTTCATTGAATGAATTGCCTTTCTGTTATATAGGCTTTGTCTGGTTAAGTATACTGTGGGCTCTTTTATTCAGTGAAGACATGAGCCAGTTCTGTTTTTGTTGTTTTCTTGTTGTCGACTGAGCCAGTTCTAAACTGGCTTTCAGTTTTTGAAAGGACTGGTCTATTTCTGATTCATGTACATTACAAGGTGTGGTGGGAAAGCTTAGAAATCTTACTGGTGTTCAACCGAGTTCCCTTTGGGGGGCGCTGCATTCTGATGTTGGGTCCCCAAATCTGTGACACTGGTTGAAATTCTGCATAATCCTGTGGCCTCTCAACTGCTACATTCTGTGAATCTTTTCTGCCTCAGGTGTGCTGAAATACTAGTGAAAGAGGAAAAACAGACCAGACTTAGGTCTCTGTACTTGCATTCTTTTCGTGATCTTGAGCTCTGAAGCTCTGGCTGCCATGGTACTTCCCTTACAACAAAATAGATTCATTTTAACAAGTTTTGTCCAATTTCCTAGACCTCATCCCAACCCCCAAGAGAGTATGTTTTGGGCTAGTTAGCCTATTACCAGAAACTGGGCTACTATTATCAATACATTGGTATTTTAAATAAAGTTGAAATAGAACTATAATAACATAATAACATAATAACATAGCATGAGAATATATTATTCAAAAAATATTGTTAGTGACCAAAAAGAAAAGAAAAATGTTCTTAACATGTTAAAGATAAATGAAAAGCTGTATGGTGATATAGACTCATAATGTAATCTCTAATTTAATACTAAAACTTAAAAAAAAATCACATTATACCCATATATGAAATTTCCCCATATATGAAATTTCCCCATTTATGAGAACTAAAAACGCCTTATACATTGGCGTGATTTATGCACATTGATACTCCTGTCCCCTTATTTGACCAAGTAGTACCTGTTCGAGGAAAAAAGTAACCTGATTCCATGTTGTCCTTAGATATATGTTGCTTTTGGCTACACTTCGGAACAGAACAATAACTTATATTTGGAAAGAAAATGAAAACAAAAACAAAAAACAATGATTTTTTTTTCCCAAAGTAGTCCTAGTGGAAATTGTTTTAGCCTGAGGAAACATTGCAGAATTTGAAAGACAAAACCTTAGGAGCCCATGCTTTCTTTTGAGTGAATATTTCCCACTCAAACATTCCTCCCACTCAAACATGCTTATGAAAAGCAACCATCACTGCCCTTGACAGGAGTTAGCTGTGAGTGGGGAGAAATTAGGGAAAGCTGGGACACATTGCTCACTAGCTTTCTTTACAGAAACATTTAAACTAAATTATGCAACAATATCCTAATTCAGGGACATATTTAATTTGGGTCCCGAAGAAGGTGATTCCATTTGGGAACTTAAGATCAGATAAATTTGTATTTTTGAGTAATTACTCTGTGTCATTCATTGTGCTACATACCTTAAATGTCAAACCTCATTTAGTCCTCCACTACCCATTGGATGTAGGTAGCGTTAATCTGCAATTAAATAGACTGCCAGATATTTCTCCAGCAAAGATGGATTTATTGGGGATCAGCAGAGAATTGCAATTCAGGGCTCTGCAACCATGGAAACCATGAGTAAGTTTCTGCACCGGAAGAGGAACACTTATAGAGAGGAAAATAAAGGTGAAGGGCTATAGTAAACAAACAAAGAGTCCCTGACTTTTCTTTGGCTGAGTCCTTGCCAGGAAAGGAGAGGAGCCCCTTCTTCTTTCTATTGGGTTCTGCTGTCATTGCAGGATATGAAAGCGCCCCCATCTGGTCTTCCAATTCTATTTAATTGAGGTCTCTGTTTATTTATTATTATACAATAATATATTAACTCCATATTATAGAACAGAAAACTGAGACCTAGAAAATATCAGTATCTCTCCTAGATTCACAGAAATAGTCAAGTTTGTACAAGCCAAACCTCAGAAAAAGATCTTCCTGGTCTGTAAACCCTGCGCTGCTCCTAGCCATGTTATTTTGCATTTTAAATTACATCATTCCATAAAATAGGTCAAAAAATAAGGAAACCAACATGTCCCTTATCAATTTTAAAACCTTGCTTCTATTACCAAAAGTACAAGTGACTTTGGTTGATAAAAATAGGAAGAATAACTTATTGCGTGAAACCGGCATCCTGCAGTAAGAAGAGTTCACAACAGACCGTAATTCTGGGCTATTCCATTGGAGGGAGTTTGATTTATTCAAATCCTGCTATAATTGTTTCAAAAACTAAAGGAAAATGGAATCATCTATTATCATATAGAAGGATTAAGCCCTAAATTGGATTTCTGAGTTTAAGATGAAAAAGTAAGCTAACCTCCAAAATGGCTTAAAACTGAACTTTAACTACTGGTATGGAACAAGAGTTTTAAGAGATTTAGAGGAAGAATGAGTCCTATAAAAGAATCTCTTAAAAAGGCATAGTAATACAAATGACAGTTTTATAAGCAAATGAGGCCACATATTCTATTTTGCCCTTCAACCCAATATTACCATGAACTATGATACATTGTATAATCTTTCAGTAAAACTCTTTTTGCCATGTATTAATTCCTTGTAGGTTAAATACAGAGTTCTAGGATAAATGCTAAAGTCACGCACTTCCGCACAAAAATATCAGCATAATATGAATAACTTGCTCTCCTAATTTAGAAAAATAATAATACATTATTTTTTAAGTATTTCTACAGAATAAGGGGAACATAAAACTAATTAATTAACTAACTAACTAATTAATTAAATGTATCTGGTATTGTATTTATTTATTTCTGATATATATATTTTTATTGAAGTACAGTTAATCAGTTTACAAGGTTGTGTCAATTTCTGGTGTACAGCACAATGCTTCAGTCATATAGGAACATACATATATTTGTTTTCATATTTGTTTTCACCATAAGTTACTACAAGATATTGAATATAGTTCCCTGCACTATACAGTATAAACTTGTTATTTATCTATTTTATTTATATATATAACTTATATATATATAAGTTAGTATCTGCAAATCTTGAACTCCAATTTATCCCCTCTCCCCTCCCCCCAGTAACCAGAGTTTGTTCTATTTGTCTGTGAGTCTGTTTCTGTTTTGCAAATGCGTTTGTTTAACTTTTCTTTTTTTAGATTCCACATATGAGTAATATCATATGGTATTTTTCTTTATCTTTCTGGCTTACTTCACTTAGAATGATAATCTCCAGTTCCATCCATTTTGCTGCAAATGGTATTATTATTATTTTTTATGGCTAAGTAGTAATTCATTATATAAATATACCACATCTTCTTTATTCAGTCATCTGTTGATGAACATTTAGGTTGTTTCTGTGTCTTGACTGATGTAAATAGTGCTGCTATGAACGTTGGGGTGCATGTATCTTTTTGAATTGAAGTTCCCTCTGGATATATGCCCAGGAGTGGGACTGCTGGATCATATGGTAAGTCAATTTTTAGTCTTTTGAGGAATCTTCATACTGTTTTCCATAAGAGCTGCACCAAACTGCATTCCCACCAGCAGTGTAGGAGGGTTCCCTTTTCCCCACAGCCTTTCCAGCATTTATTCTTTGGGGACATTTAAATCATGGCCATTCTGACTGGTGTGAGGTTAAACCTCATTATAGTTTTAACTTGCATTTATCTAATAATTAGCAATATTGAACATTTTTTCATGTTCCTATTGGCCATTTGTATGTCTTCATTGGAGAATTGCTTGTTTAGGTCTTTTGCCCATTTTTGAATTGGGTTGTTCATTCTTTTGTTATTAAGTTGTATGAGTTGTTTCTATATTCTGGAAATTAAGCCCTTGTCAGTCTCATCTTTTGCAAATATTTTCTCCCATTCAGTAGGTTGTCTTTTTGTTCTGCTTATGGTTTCCTTTACTGTGCAAAGCTTGTAAGTTTAATTAAATCCCATTTGTTTATTTTATGCTTTTATTTCTATTGCCTGGGTAGACTGCCCTAGGAGAACAGTGCTGAGATTTATGTCAGATAATGTTTTGTCTATGCTTTCTCTAAAAGGTTTATAGTGTTTTGTCTTATGTTTAAGTATTTAAGCCATTTTGAGTTTATTTTTCTGTATGTATGAGGAAGTGTTCTAACTCCATTGATTTATGTGCTGTTGTCTGGTTTTCCCAACACCATTTGCTGAAGAGACTGTCTTTACTTCATTGTATGTTCTTGCCTCCTTTGTCAAAGATTAATTGACCAAAACCTGTGGGTTTATTTCTGGGCTCTCTATTCTGTTTCATTGATCCATATGTCTGTTTTTGTGCCAATACCATGCTGTTTTGATTATTGTAGCTCTGTAGTATTGTCTAATGTCTGGGAGGGTTATTCCTCTAGCTTCATTCTTTTTCATCAGTATTGCTTTGGCAATTCTTAGTCTTTTGTGATTCCATATAAATTTTAGGATTATTTGTTCTAGTTCTATCAAAAATGTCCTGGGAAATTTGATAGAGATCTCATTAAATCTGGAGATTGCTTTGGGTAGTACAGCCATTTTAACAATATTAATTTTTCCAATCCAAGAACATGGGATATCTTTCCATTTCTTTAAGTCATCTGTAATTTCCTTAGTCAGTGTTTTGTAGTTCTACATGTACAATTCTTTCACTTCCCTGGTCAGATTTATTTCCAAGTATTTTATTTTTTTGGATGCAATTTAAAAAGGGATTGTTTCTTTATTTTCCTTTTCTGATATTTCATTACTAGTGTAAAGAAATTCCACTGATTTCTTATGTTAATCTTGTATCCTGCTACCTTACTGAATCATTTTATTAGCTGTAGTAGTTTTTGTGTGGAACCTTTAGAGTTTTCTATATATAGTATCATATGATCTGCATTTCGTGACAATTTTACCTCTTCTCTTCCAATGTAGATCCCTTTTCTTTCTTTCTTTTCTTTCCTTTCTTCCTTTCTTCCTTTCTTTCTTTCTTTCTTTCTTTCTTTCTTTCTTTCTTTCTTTCTTTCTTTCTTTCTTTCTTTCTTTTCTTTCTTTCTTTCTTTCTTCCTTTTCCTTCCTTCCTTCCTTCTTTATTTATTCCTTTCTTCCTTTCTTTTCTTCCTTTCTTCCTTTTTTTTTGTCTAATTGAAATGGCTATAGGATTTCCAATACTATATTGAATAGAAGTGGTGGGAGTGGGCATCCTTGTCTTATATCAGATTTTAGCAGGAACGATTTCAGCTTTTCACTGTTGAGTATTATGGTGGCTGTAGGTTTATCATAAATAGATTTTATTATGTTGAGATATATTCCCTTTATACCCACTTTGGTAAGAGTTTTTGTCATAATTGGGTATTGAATTTTATCAGATGCTTTTTCTGCATCTATTGAGAATATCATGTGATTTTTGTCCTTTCTCTTGTTGATATGGTATGTCACGTTGATTGATTTGTGTATGTTGAACCATCCTTGCATCCTTGGGATAAACCCAACTTGCTCATGGTGTATGATCTTTTTTATATGTTGTTGGATTATGTTTGTTAGTATTTTGTTGAGAATTTTTGCCTCTATGTTCATCAATGATATTGGCCTATAGTTTTCTTTTTCTGTAGTGTCTTTATCTGGCTTTGGTATCAGGGTGATGATGGCTTCATAAAATGAGTTTGAGAATCTCCCCTCCTCTTCAGTCTTTTGGAAGAGTTTGGGAAGGATCAGTAGGAGCTCTTCTTTGTATGTTGATAGAATTCCCAAGTGAAGCCATCTGGTCCTGGAGTTTTGTTTGCAGGGAGTTTTATTTGTTTATTTTTTATTGTTGATTCTATTTCAGTTCTAATGATTGGTCTGTTCAAATGATCTTTTCTTGATTCAGTTTTGGTGGACTGTATGTTTCTAGAAACTTGTCCATTTCTTCAAAGTTGTCCAATTTATAGCCATATAGTTGTTCATAGCAAACTTATTTTTTAAGGTAAAATCCTGGACAGATTTGCTTGTCTTAAGGTTAGAAGATCCTTTGTAGAGTTTCTAGTTTTGGTAGTCATTTAACAATGCTATTTGACAAAATTGAAAGAGATTTGGAAAATAACCACAGGTGGAGTGCTTTGACTCTAACTCTGAATTATGATAATAATCAGTGGTTCTCTACTGGGACCTATTCTTCAGTCCCTACCCCCAGATATCTTTGACATGGAGACATTTTTGTTGTCACAGATGTGAGGGGGATGCTACTGGAGTCCAGTGAGTAAAAAGCAGGGATGCTGCTAAACATCCTACAGTGCAAAGGACAGCCCCTCAAAACCAAGAATTACCTACATGAATCAACATGGGGTTTGTGTCTAGGATTTATACTGGTTTACATGGTGGACTCTGACTTTTGATACAGAGTTCCAAAATAGGCATTATACAGTTTTATTGGGCTCAACATCATTATGCTTCAGTGCATGTACACAGGTAAGTGGTGTTTACTTTGGTAGGAAGATCAAAGTATCACCCACCTCTTCCCAGGTGTGTTTGCATTAGGAAAGCAAAAGCTAGCACTCGAATTTATATTTCTATCTATTTTATTTTTAGGGTAGAATTTGTATAAATTAAGCCAATCAGTTCCCAGATTAAAATGTTTGAAACCCATGCAATATATTCTCAAAATATCTGTGATCGAGAATCACCTGGTATGCTTTGGAATAATGTAAGTGTCCAAACCCTACACTAAGAGATTTTTTGATTTGTTGCATGTAGTGAGGGCCAAAGCTTTTCTATTTTAATGAGAACACCACATTAGATGTAGTTGTTTCATTTGGATCACTATTTGAGAAAATGGAATAGAATCCCTTTGGAACCAGCAGCTCTAGTAGCATATTAAGCAGCAATTTGTAAGTTTGTACCTGGATGTCTATGATATAAAAATTCAATGTTAACTGAACAAATGTGATCTAGGGCTTGATAAGTATAAATAAAACCTGTTAAAATGAATCTTATAGCTTTAGATCAATATATATTCCAGTATGGTCACCGCAGGTATTTCAAAACTTAGCCTTGTATTTGACATATCACATTGCCCCTAAATTACTTTCAAATGAGAGAACACATGAATGAATGGTAGATTTATACAATGAATATATATGTTAGATTACATTTCCTTACACTTACACAGAGTGAGATCATGTGATGGATTAGCAGGGGAATAAATGAGAAATGCAAACGTTATCTACTCATAAAGCTAGAGTTTTTATCATTGTCTATTTTTCTAGTCAAGTTAAAATCATTTGATAAACCTTTGATGTGAACTATTTGACATTATTTACAGAAGCTCAGAGAGTGTTCACTACTCACCAACACAATAAGAGACAAAATAATGAATGAATATCCTGTTTGGAGACTTGTTGGAAGGAATTTAAAAAAAAAAAATAGACAAAACCAAGAGCACAAAAATGAGGACCCTAAAAACGTACTAGAATATAGTTCTCTGTATTTTTCACACTTTTTGTCTGGCTTCATACTTACTTCTGATCAAGATGGGTCTTTCAGTGTAACGAGTCCAAGATGTAAGTCATGATGTGGGGGATAATATTCACAGCAAAATTTTACTTTGAAAATAGTCTGCTATATGTAATGCAAAGATTTAAGGACTATGAGAGTTTAGAAAAGACATAAAGGGAAAAAGTCAATACAGAAAAGAGGCTTACAGTAACTGAGTGCTGTCCATTGTAAAGAAATGTTTGTACCATTCTTCGAACTCCAAGTGTATTCTGAATCAGATACAAATAGTCCTGGTTCCTTTCTCATGATGACCTAAGCCTGTGGGCTTTGTTCCACTTACAAGACGAAGATGCGAGCTAAAGGAACATGTGTGCTTGTCAATTAGAACACACACCCAACACCTGCCGCTGAAATGGATCAGTGTATGTCAGCAGCTAACTTCCTGCACACACGTGGATGGAGCATTAGATAAACGGCTGCACATTTACTGACACTCCCTGCGTTGTTAGGTGCATTCTCTTTCCTCTTCTTTTGCCTCTGGGAACAGCGTAGTGACTGCTTGACCAATAGAATCTGATGAGAATGTTGCTGTGCCAGTGTCTAGGTGTAGGCTGTAAGAAATTTGTGTTTCCGCTTCCTGTCTGCTGGAACACTCCATCTGGAAGCCGCAAACCACAATGTAACAAGCCCACCTACCCAGGGACTGTATAAAGAAGCCCAGGAATCCTGGCCTTCTGGTCACCCCCACACAGAGTGCAAGACATGTAAGCGAAGTCTTCTTGGACTATCCAGGTTTAGCCCAACCACTAAATACCACCAAAGAACATCAGTTGACACAACTGGAGAGAGTTGCCCACCTGGAGCAAGAGAACTCTCCTTGCTTGATACCTGACACACAAAATTATAAGATATAACAAAATTTTTAGCTTTTGTATTTGGCAATAATTTGTTACACAGATCTAGATAACTAGAAAATAGAAGCATTCTTTCCCTATCTGTACCTAAATGTCAACGACTTTCCCAATTACTCAGCATCCACATAGCATGATTAGCTTTCTGTATAATGTTTATCAATGTATAACATATTTCTTTCAGTAGGATATGAAGACTTGATAATTATTCATTGGGTGTAGCCAGAAAACTGTAGTGAAGGAACTAATGGTTTTATTTTTCAGAGCACAGTCATCTAAGCTACTGCTAATTGAATTGTTGCTAGAATTAGAAATTATAGTTTAGAATAGAATTGATATTTCTATGATTCTTTTTGCTTCTTAATATTTTCTCTTTTGCATTTATTTATCTAAGATTGAGGTGTTCTCATTCCTGTGGTTTTATTCTGTCTTAAAGAGCTGTTCTAAAATTCCTGATTTATCTGGCTGTCTCAGGATCAACTCATAAAGTCTTGCTGTTAGGTTAAATACAAACAAAATTAATCATACTTAGTGTAAATATAGCAAAAAAAAAGAACAGCGGGCGTTAGAATAGAGAACACTAGAACTCAAAATCAAATTACATTCAAATTGAAAGCTATGCAGTTAGCTTTGTATTTGTTTGTAACTCTAAACAGATGTGCAAAGTTGGTTAACATCTATGTAAATATATTACATTTTTAAAAGATAAATGTTTCCTTTTAAGTGCTTATTTCTTCGTATTTTATTCTCTGCAGTCAGCATTCTGTAATGCTATCAACAAATGTATTTATAATCTCTTTTAAAAAACTCCTACAGAATAAAAATTTAATAAAATTTTATTCCATATGATGTGTTTAGTAGTGTATTCCTGCCACTAGAACAGTATTTAGCATATCACAGGCATTTGAAATATTTACTACAATGTTGAAATTACCAAATGATATAATATTCTAGCAAATATCATCAAAAACTATGTATGCAATTAGTTAAATAGTCTCAGAAGTTGACTAATAGAGACTCTATTAAAATATGTTCATAAAAACACCAAGCTCAACTGGAAATGAAAATCTTGGACAATACATTGCATTTGTTTGTAATTTCTTAGGGCCAGAATGTGATTTAGGGAGATGACAAGAGAGGTATAAAGCAAATGGTATTAAATGGTATTTTCAAAAGCAGTTTTAATTATGAAAGAATGTTTAAACTGCTGAACCCAATGTGATGTAAGTTTTTTTTTTTTTAAAGAGACGTGTATCTATAGCTGAAACGACATAATCTTTTGTTTGTTTGTTTTTTCTGTGTTTCCACACTCCAAAAGGTGATCACATTTATTATTTTGCTGGTGACTATGTCAAAGAAATCAGAGATTTAAGTACAAATCATAAGTGAGCCCTCAGTGTGTTATCACCACTAGTAAATCTGCTCGTCCTCTCTCAGACTGTATCACAGTATCTCTTCTTTCCTCAAAACTCCAACCCCCCTCTGTTATTCACACTAAAATGAATACTAACTATGCATCCAACTGCAGAATATGTCAAACCGTCTTCACTTGTGCTTATTTACTGTGCCTCCACTTTTATTTTTTATCAGTTTGGTAATTGCCACCTTGTGCATGCTTCTCTTTAAGAGCAATTACTCACTTTTGCTCTGGATTCCATTCCCTCTTACCTAAACAGGGACCGCGATTACTATGTTTTATCCTCCCCTTTGTAAAGTCATTAATAGTTTCTTCTCAAATAGATTATTCACTTTATTACAGTATTTCCCAAATTTGAAAATCAAAACTCCTTCAACTCCGCATTCCCCTGTATAACCCTAGTTTTCTAATTTTCTTCATAGCAAAATTCCACTAAAGTTTTGCTCATACTCTTTGATGTTACTTTCACATTATCATTATTTTTCTCTTTTCTTTTTAGTTTATTTGAATCCTCTGAAACTATGGAAGTCACCAAACCCTCCAGCTTTATAAACATAATGGCCAATTCTCAGGGCTTTAACTGCAACTCTTAGCATCATTTACACAAATGATCTTTTACTTTTATTTAAAACATTTCTTTACTTGGTTTTGAAGATACTATACTGTCCAGTTTTCTTCCTACTTCATTAAATATTCCTTCTCATTTTCCTTTTAGTCTCCTTGGTTCCTAAATGTAGACATTGGAATGCCTCGGATTGCAGTCCTCCTCATCTTTCTTTTCTATTCACCCTCTTTATGATTTTTTAGAAGCTCATGAAACACCATGACTCTAAATATTTTCTAAGGAGACATGACTCTTAGATTTATATCTCAGCACTAACATCTTCATTAAGGTCAAGATTCATATATCAACACAAATAGTTCCACTAAGATGTCCAAAAGAACTCCTGCACTTCAAACGCTGTCAAGAGGAAGCCCCTTTTCAGGCTTTCTCCACTCATAATTACTTCATCACTCATCCAAATGTTCAGAAAACTTCTCATTTCTTTTTTTTTCCCTATAAAATGCTCATCCAAACTCAACAACTTGTTGCTACCTGCAATACAACTTCTTACTTCCTTAACCCACTCCGACGCTAATCCTAGCGACTCTGATAATTAGCCTGGAATATTATAGTAATCTAATCTCCTAAATGGTCGCATTGATTCCTCTCTTACCTCTCCCCCATCATACATAGAACATGCCCAAGTTATTTGCTGTAAGACTCGTTATAGTCTGGCACTCATACAAGTCTTTTTTCTGCCTCTTTCCTTCTGTACCCCTACACTGTTGGCCTCTTTCCTTACCTTCCTGCTGTTTCTCAAATACTCCAAGAGTTTTCTACGTTCCGAGTTTGCATGTGATATTTCCTTTGCCCAGAAATACATGGCCTCAGCCCTCGTATGACTTGTAGCTTCATGTTATTCAGATCTCTCTTCAAGTATTATATCCTTAGAGTAATTTCCCTTGACCACTCCGGAATCCCTCTGCCCCATTTTATTTTTTTTCCATAGGTTTATGATTTATTATATCATAACTAATTTGTTTATTGCTAGTCAGCAACATATAAAATAAGTTCCATGGAATCAGGGATTTTTTTTCTATCAGTTCAATATTTTATTATCTGTAGCTAGAAGAGTCTATGGAATATAGCAGTGAAAATAAATATGGGGCATGAATGAATAAATTTAATCATTATTTCAACATGATTTTATTTTAACGGAATGAAGCAGCAGAATAAACATTGCCTGCACAAAGTTCTGACATCCATCCAAAAATTTTAAAGTAGGAAAAAGAATCATAGAAACATGATTGATACCCTCATGAATAAGTATTTATCTACAAGTAAATAGGCAGATACATATTAAAAATTTCCTCTCCTTAAGGATTTTAAATATAATTGAGAAGACAAGTAGCAAATTAATGAAAAAGTGATAAGCTAGCCAAGTTGTGTTTTGTTTTGTTTCATTTTGTACAAAAATAGATTATACTGGGGTTTTTTTTCTATTTCAAGAACTGTTTAAAATGAATGCAGGGTGAACTGAAGCATACGTTAGTTTCTAATTAGTAAGTGGATATAGTCTTGTCATATTCAAAATATATTTATTCCATATTATAGATTTTTTATAAGCTCTTACAAAGCTATTTTATTAATATTTAATATTGAGTAAGATATAGCTTTTCTGAGGTTACCTTACACTCTGAAATATGGGATTTTAAACTAATAAATATGCTTTTACTCTTCCAAGTTAACCTGTTAGGTAATAAACAGATAAACGGTTGTAGTAAAACAAAAACAAAAAACCCAAAACAAAATACAAAGAAACAAAAAAACCATCTTCATCCTGAACTGTATCATTTACTCTGTTTGCAGACAAGATGTATCAACATTTACACAGTGAAGTGTGCCTAAATGTGTATTTCTATTTAAATCAAATTCATCTTCTGCAGAGTTTATGTGTATATTCAAGGAATGAAATTGGATTCTGTTAGAGAACTAAAATCAGTTATCATTTATTTCAGGCAAAGAGGTAATCAACATGCTTGACTGGAGAAACCATTCAAGACACGAGATTTCTTAAACTGTCTTTGCACAAATATTCTAAAACATAAAATATTAGGGCATCTACCAAACTAATTTTGGAGCAATAGTATACCACACACAATTTATGACTGTGGGTCTTCTGTACCTTACATAAACCTATTAAAAAAGGAACCCTAGGGTGTCATAAAGAATGGGAAGTAGATAAAACTCGGGAAAAAAGTGAGTTTATGAACTCATAAATTTAATCTGTTTAAACATTCTCACTTCAGAAAATGGAGAAGGACACATTACTCCAGAGAGATGTGGTCAAAATTACATTGCTGTGACCCAGTAGAACATAGGACTGTGTCAATAATCCCTCTAGAAGAAAAGAACACTTTCTTTCGGGAAAACAAAAGTGGTGAAACAAAACTAAACTGAATCAGACTTACTTTCCCCTCTAATTCCTGTCAAAATGTAGATTGGATTGATTATTTCTGGTACTTGATCATTTTTCAAAACTCCTAAGGTAAGTTATAGGCTACCATCTTCAGGGCCTTATAAATGAATCATTGGCCCTGTGCAAACTCATGCAGGTGAGCATGTTTGCCAAAATTCTTGAGTCCCAATAAAGTATATGCAAATGTAAATTAAAAAAGAATATAAGAATAAATTATATGCAAAGTTAGTTTCGTAGTATGACTTGCGATAGCTGGGTTAATTCTCAGGAAAGCTTTCTAAGGGTTGAGTTTCCATTTGTTTCTTTCCCATTTCTCAGCAACCTGTGCCATCCCTTACAGCAGCCTATGGAAGTACCTCTCCAGTACCCAGTAGCTTCTTGTCTCTCTCCGATGCCCCGGAACCCCTCTCTGTAGAGCTGCCCTTCCCCCTTCAGCTCCCAGGTTAGGATACACATTCATTTTCCTTCTACTGAGCATCTGTTATTTCTAGAAACTGTGCTTGGCCCTTGCACATTTATTTAATAGTCACAATAATCATAGATAATTCTGGTTCCATTTCACAGATGAAGAAACTAAAATTCAGTGAGATTTGTATAAACAAAGACTAAGTTTTTCTTTGTTAAAAAAAGCATTTTTCTGATTGTATACACACTATTGTTTCATGTAATACATTCAAAGTATTTTGGGAAGCACAGACTGAAGAGCATAAATAAATAGAAAGAAGAGAATAAAAGCTATTTATAATCTTAACACCTGAATGATAAATTTCTAAATAGCTCAGTTAAGTCTTCATACATACACACACGTGACGCAATCCCATGCCAAAGGATTCAGATGTTTTTTCTTTATAATTCACACATCTATGTATACTTCAGTAAGTTTTCTTAAAAATTACATTCCAATAATTTTTGACTACCTGCCAAATACATCTTTAGGACTATCAATCTAACACCAAATTCAACACATTTAAAACCAATTTCAGGATCTAACCACTTCCCAAATGTGCTCACCTTACTGACTTTCTCAGAGCTCACTTCCAAATATCAAGGCTAAAAACTTTGGTATTGACTCTGACTTCTCCTGTTCCTCATCAGAATCTGTTTTCATATTTTCATTTGCATTTTCTCTTTTACATGTGCTCCATTATCCCAGTACATCTTTCTGTTTGAACATGACAATAAATTGAGGAGGGGAGTCTCCTTTCTTTCCTTTCCTCCAGGGGTATCTGCACACAGTGCGTCTTTAATCAAAAGCCTTCAGTGGTTTCCAGTATGCATGTCAACTAAATGCCAAAATCCTTGGCTGGAATGAATGCCTTTAAAAAACTTATTACATTCTTATTAATTCATTAAAAATACCAAAAAGTAACACTTTCTCTTTTCCAGACACTTTACAGAACGTAAGTGATATCACAACGGACAGGAAAAATTATGGTTTCCCATTTTAAGAGACTGATTCAGTGGAACATACAAACAGGTAGACATGCATGTAGATGACAGTGTTAAGTGTGCTATGATGCAAAAATACAATTTCTGTGGAGGAAATAAAATAGACACAAAGTTGGGGGTTGAGAGAACAGTTTCTAGGAAGAAAATATTATTGAAATTGTGTATCAGTTACAGCTGTGTGTGCATCCATATATGAGCTTCTCTATCTGTATCTAATATATCTATCTAGAGAAAAAGAGAGACAGACAGACAGACAGACAGATCGAGGGAGAGGAGGATTTGACCTTATACAATTTAGGGAGCTGGTTAAGCAGTTTTTGTAACACCGTGTCTGATGCTGGAACTTGAAGTGCATGGCGTAGCGATTGGAAAGGAAAGAAGGATGTGAAGTATGGGAAAGAAAGACAATTCTGGGATACAAAAGCTTGAGTCCATGAGGATGTAGTGACACTCGTGCCAGCAGCAGTTGCTCTGGCTTGATGGTACGAGGATTCTGCAGAAAAGCCCTTCCTTGTGGGGACCTAAGAACACAGAACTGGCCCAGGAAGTTGGAGAAGTTTAAGGAGAATCCAGGGAAGGTGGAATTTTTAAGTCTGGTTGCTGACTGACTTCAACAAAGAAGCAAAGTTTTTGAGCTACAAATGGAGTTTGTTTCATTTCCCTCCTCTGCATCTCACACTGGAATACCCAATACTATCCGGAAACATCCAGGGAGAGGAATCCTGGGAAATGTAGTCCAGTTGAGTCAAGTTGACCCAATACACAGTGACCCCAGTTGGATCTAAAGATTGATTAAAAGCTAAAAACAAAACACGAAAATCTAATCAAGGAGAGGCTATGGAAAGAAAATTTCAGGCAAAAGGGAAATGTGTAGAAAAATGGGATTTTTAAGAGTGAGTCGTCTAAGACCTGGTTAGAGCATGTGAGAAGTGAATCGACTGGGTGAGTAGTCAGAATGAAAACAGAGGAAGCAAGAAACCTCTGATGTTTAAGTCAGATTTAGGAATTTTTTTTCTGGGATTTTTGTTTTGTTTTTAAGACATAGAACAGTGCCATCACAAAGTAGCTAAAAATAAAATAAATCATTTTTCTAGAACCAAAGAGAGAGTAAATAGTAAGAAAACACTCTTTCTGGCTGTCAGGAGAAGGAGAAATTAGAGTCATGTGAAACATTAATAGCTAAGCTTTATGACATCAAAATACATCAAAATAAGTGCTTATATTTAAAAAGTTGCACCTAGAACATTGGTGATTATGATTTATAAAATTAGCTTATGTTAAGTCTATAAAGTAATACCTCATTTGTATTTGGCTATTCTTAAAAAGAGGATGGTTTTATTAGAGAAAAATTTTGCTCAATACATTTTTCTCCCTCTAATTCCAACAATGCAATTTGGGCCCTATGTTCTAAACTAATTTCATACACTGTATAATTTATCAACAATATAAGTAAGAGTGAGTGATATCAAACATTAATTACTAAAAAAGAACATAAACTACTTTAGATTTGAAGGGACATCTAAGAAACTTGTTTGAGACTATTAGCAACATAGATAATTGTCTCCACCCAGTAATTAAATTGCAATATGCAATTGCCCTCAGTTGCAATCTACACATCTTAACAGATGAAAATCCAACAAAATAAACTTTGCAAAAACAATATTGATATAACTAAAACCAGGTAGAAGTGGAAAAGAGAAGAGATCGAAGGGCAAATACCTTATCTCCCCTTGTCTTTTATGATGGTAAATCAAGGATAATGTTTACAGTTAACAACCTTCTAGGTACAACTAAGGAAATTAAAAATGTGTATACCCCTGAAGAAATTCTGAAATGATTTGAGAGTTGTTACAGGGCTAACCAAATCCCAGATCAATGTGAAAATATTGTTTGGAGATAGGTTGTCAAAAAGCAGCAAAAAAGGAATGAGGGAAAGCAAGAAACTTGGAATGGGTTAGAATTAGACAAATCACTGATGTGAATTTGTAACACACATCTGTGTGTACATTCATATATAGGTATAGGAGTATGTAGCTTATCCAAAAGAAACCAAAGCATTAAAAAAAAAAAAAGCAAGAAAGAAACATGCACAACTACACACACACACACACACACACACACAAATTGATGCTTATTACAGTACTGCTTCTAGAAACAAACAAAAAATAGAAATGACTTGCGTGTCCATCAGAAATGGAGTAATTAAGCAAATTGTGGTATAGACATACAATCCATTTTGCTTATATTAAAAAAGAAAAAAGAAAAAAAAGAGAGAGAGTATCCACTTACACAGAAGGTGGTTCGTAACATATCAAGTGTAAAAGCAAGTTCATATTTTGAGTGCATTAGTACCTCTTATACTTTTTAACGACAAAATCAATGAAGAAAGGAAGGAAGGGAAAAAAGGAAAGGAGGAAAGAAAGAAAGGAAAAAATGAAGAAAGAAAAGGAGGAAAGACAGAAAGAAAGATGGAAAGAAGGAAGGCAGGAAGGAAGGAAATACTCTGTATTAGCTTCAAATAGCCTCTGGTTATCTCTGAAAAATGTGGGTGGAGGCAGAGGGTAAGATTATGTACATATATAAAATAATATTACATATATAGATATATGTATCTTCTCACACACAAACATATATACCAACTTATATATACATTTCTATCAGATCATCTTAATTTTATAGTTATTAAAATATAGAGATTCTAAAAAAATTAATATAAATATATTGCATCATATACTTCAAATCAACAGAAGGTAACTTTTCATCAGATCAAAATCGCAAAAACATCCTATTAAAAAGAATAAAAGGGAGGTTATAGCTCAGTGGTAGAGTGCCTGCTTAGCATGCACAAGGTCCCAGTTTCAATCCCCAGTACCTCCATCAAATAAATAAACCTAATTACCTGCCCCCCTGAAAAAACAAAACAAAACAAACCAACAACAACAAAAAAGAGAATAAACAAGTAAAAATAGAATGAAAGGACCAAAGAAAAGCAGATCTTATAAAATACATAGGAGAAATCCATGTGTGAAACCTGCAGTGAGATTAGTATTTCTGTTGAGCTAAATGATAATTGCACTGATACCAGATGCACAGTTTAATTTAGATTTAGGTTTTTGAGTTGCAGTCTCTGAAATCCATTTTATTTGATACTCAGACTTTATCCCTAATGATGTTTATTACAAACTAGTAACAATTTAAGCCTCTAAAAGTATATTAAATTTTGAAGGTCCCTTCTATATTTTTATCAGTTATAGATTTGATAAGCCCATATTAATTCTTCATGAAATCATGAGTGAAATTCATGGACAAAATGAAGCTTGAGTGAAGTTTAAATCAATTAGTCAACGTGATTTAAAGTAAATTCAGTTAATTCAGCCCAGTGCTATTCTTAAACCAAGTAGTAGCTGAATGATTTAGCTTCCTTAAAAATATTTTAAAATATTACATCATTTGTTCCAATGAGTGGACCAATCACCTCCAATTATTTTTATAACTGTAAACACATTACCAAAGTTAGTTCAATTGTCGTTTGGATTTTTACAAAATTAAATTCTATTTAAGTTTTAATTTACATGAGAATGGTATTATAATTCTGGACACTCACTGGCACATTTCTATAGTTGAAGCTCTGAAAATGTTCCATATGGTGTCAACATTATTTCTTTGGAAGTTTGTCCAAATTTTTTTCTCACAAAAGTTATTTTTGCTTTTTTTCTAAAAACCTTGCTTTTGAAATGATTTTCTCTTTTGTAATATAAGAAGGATCACTGCTTAAATGGAGTTTCTAGCTTAATGAGGAAAAAAAAGGCTACTAAAAATAATTACACAATAAGTTGTTGACTTCTATTGCGGTAAATTCAATGAATGAATAACTCAGTATAATCCACATAGAAGCTTCTATGTTAGTTTAAAGTGGAGTGAAAAGTGGTAAGAAAAGTTGGTTGAAGGAACTCACATGTAAATATCTGATTTTATAAGTAGCCAGGCCAGAGATCAACAGAAGGTGTGACAATGCCATGCAGAAGTAATAGTATCTTGGAAGATCTTAATGAGAAAAGGAGCATGACAAATTCAAGAAAATTAAAGGAGGAGAATCTGCTAAAATAAATGTAGCAAGAAGTAGAGCCTTTGGATGTGAGGGTGGAGAATGGTGAGGGGTCAGATTATACAAAAACTTGAAAGCCCCAGTAAATAGTTCAGACTTCAGAAGCTTTTAATGAATGGTTACAATCAGAAACTAAGGAGCAGGGTGATTTTGCCTGTGAATGATATCTCTGTCTATTGAAGGGAATAATGAATTGTAAAGAAAGAGTGGATACAGTGCATATGGTGGAAGGCTATTACAATATATACTATCCACTATATATAAAATATATAATATATACTGTATGTAAAATAGATAAACAACAAGTTTCTTCTGTATAGCATGGGGAACTATATTCAGTATCAAGTAGTAACATAATAAAAAAACATGAAAACGAATATATGTATGTATATATATGGTTGATCTTTTATGCTGTACACTAGAAATTGACACAACATTGTACACTGACTATACTTCAATAAAAAAAAAAATATCTGAGTCCCTCCTAGAAACACCCTCACAGACACACTTAGAATAACATTTAACAACATATATGGCCACCTTGTGACCTGGTCACATTGACATGTTAAATTAACCACCGTGCAAGATATGAATAATAACCCACACCAGTTTACCATTTGGTCGTGGGCAGGACACGGAGAGAGACCACACACACGGAAAGCCTAAAGCTCAGAGCAGATGAGGAGCACGGGGAAAAACCCTCAAGCAAACCATCACCCATGTTAAGAACAATGTAAAGCTGGAGAATTTTGATACTAATGTTTTTTTCTGTTTTTAATGGCCTTTTAAAATACTTTTTTAAACTTGTTTGAAATGTCTTTATTACAAGTACGTTAATTTTATAAATGCATGCAAAATGAGTGCCACTTCCTTTCACAGAAAGAACACAGTACTGAATACAGCTTGTAGGTATCCTGTCAGACACATTTCCATCACAGTTATTGTAAACACTCACTACGTGAGTTACAGAGTGGGAATTACTTACTCTTTTAAAATTTTTAAAAATTTTTGTAGAGTTGATTCACAATATTTCAGGATGTATAGCAAAATAATTCAGTTATACATATATATATTCTTTTTCAGTTTCTTTTCCATTATAGATAATTACAAGATATTGAATGTAGTTCCCTGTGCTATACAGTAGGTTTTGTTGTTTATCTATTTGATACTAAATATATTTTTAAAGAATAACTGACATTACAAGTAACTTTACATTTCTAAAAACAACTTAAATGAATGATTAATTTTCTAGAAATACACTAATTTCTAAAGCTCAATCAAGAAGAAATATACAATCTGAATTACTGTTTCAGGCTATCTCCCTACAGTCCTATACAAATCGAATAATGTCTTAACTATTTCTACTGAATATTTAAATAAAAATAATACCAATTTCACACACCAAAAAAACTCTTCCAGAATATAGAAAATGCAGAAGTACATTTTCATTGATTTTATGTGCACATTTTTACTAAAGCTAATCAAAGATATTACAAGAAAAATAAACACCTGAACCATATCCATTGTACAACAAATTTGGAAAACTCACATATTGCCTGATTTAATTTGCTAGTATTTTGTAGAAGATGTTTGCATTATTCATTTTGGACAAAGGTACAAAGCAATTAAATGGATTAAGTACGGTCTTTTCTGCAAAAGATGAGGGTACAATTAGTAATCCATATGAGAGAAAAAGAAATCTAATTTAATACTTTGTTCTATATACAAAACAGTTCAATAAGATACTATTTTGATTCATATAAATTCAAAACTACTGACATTTGCAAAGATATACCATAGATAGAGGGAGATGGCCATATAAGATTTATCTGATAAAGGTCCTTTATCCAGAATATGAGAACTCTCAGAACTCTATAAGAAAACAAACCCAAGAAAAAAATCGATAAAATATTAAACTAATGCTCACCAAGAAATGTATATAAATGGAAAATAAGCTAATGATAATATGCCCCAAATTATTTACTAAGAAAATTCAAATTAAAACCACAATGAGATGCCAATATATATTTATTAGAAAGGCTAAAAACAAGCACACAAAAGCAAAATAAAACAAAAATACAGAGGGTCGATGAGAAAGGAAAGCATAGGAACTCTCATTCATTGATGGCTGTAGTACAAACTGGTGCACTCACTTTGGAAAACTGTGTTTCTCAAATTAAATATAAATATGCCACATGAGCCAGTATTGCACAATATATCCAAAAGAAATAAAACATTTATGTTCATACAAAAACCTTTATATGAGTGCTTATTGTGACTTTATTAATAATCAGCAAGGACTCATCCCAAGGATCCTTCAGAGCTGAACTGATAAATCATGGTAAATTGATACAATGGAATACAACACAGCTATGAAAGGGAATACATTGTTGATAGATTCAACAACATGGAATAATCAAAAGGGCATATGTTAAATGAAAGAAAGCCTCTCGTCTAGTATGTTAGTAGTAGTTATGAAATACATACACAGATTAGTTTGTTTTTATTAGGTTGAGTCATTCCTTTCTTCCAATTCAGTTGTAGAACTATATTTCCTCATCTAATTTCCCTGTGCAAATTTCATCAATGTCGTATCTAACTGTTTTCATATACTTCTGAGCAATGGAGCTTGCGATGAAAGCTTTTACTAAATGGGGTCTGAAGTTTCTGAAAGACTAGAGTCCCCTGTAACAGAAAAGACAGAAAGTCACTGTTGTCTTCACAGAAGTGATTTCAAATTGACTGATAATTCTTAAGATTTTTCAAACACTGAATTACATTTTTTTTTTTTTTTGGCCAATGTAGTTTTCCTATCCTTCAATGAAGTGTTTCCAACAGATACTAATACAAGATATAAAACTGATTTTGAGTAACTCCTCACTTGCTGACATACAGTAGATAATTTTGGCAACTCTCTCTGATTTATTTGCAGTCATCACTTAGGGAATTGAGGGTTTTCTTTGAGTCTGACAATGTTTCATTCAGGATGATCGCAATCCTGTCTGTGAAATACCCAGTTTTTAAACAAACAGGGATAACTAACAGGAGACTTCATTTGCAATTACAGAAAAACAAGTTGTCTCATGCAGGAAGATCTCTGCATTTTCTTTCATGGTATTTTGCAACCACATTTACAGAACAATGAATTTAGCAGACCCAGGGTTGAGTGCACATCTTTATTTTAATGTGCTATGGTTTTACCTACTTCAACTGTCACCAACATAATGAAACCTGACTTTGATGAACATGCCTAACAAGAAAACAAAAAATCCACCGAACAGAATCCAGCAAGCAACAATATGTTTAATGCTATAGCAGCACAATTTATCCACAACCTTTTGACATTTGATTGGAGCTATTCACGGGAAGCATACTTCATTCCCTTTATCAAGACCTCCAGGTTTGGATTTATTTTCTGAGAGGATAATCCTGCTGTATGTTCAGTAATTCCGCAGTTGAAGCATTTAGTCACTGATCTGTTGCAATAATATGATAGGAATAAAACGGGTTACTCCTTGAAGGAATGGATTTTGCATTATAAATATGTAGTCATAGAGCAAATACAGAAAGAACTGAGTAAAAATCTCCACCGTCCTAGAATTATGCATGTGTTTTATATTAGAGATTTGGAATGTATTTAACATTCCCTTTAGGCCAAATGCCTAGAGGAAGAGAAGGATGCTGATATAATATATATTTCTGAGCAAACTCGGAAAAAGAACCAAATTTAAGGCCATGAGAACCCAGGCAATTTGGAACTGTCTAATTATGGAAAAAATGATCTCATAACATTATTATAGCCTTATAGAATGTAGATTTTCTATTTTAATATTTTGCTGCCTTCTAACCGCCAATTATTTCTCACTGCTGCTCTGCTTATATATTTAAAAAATATTTTACAGCAATGTTGCTAGTCTATGAGCAAACACAAAAGTATTTTTGATATATCTAAATATATAATCAAACATATATTTAAAGTCATATTGTATTGCATTATAATTATCATATTGTAATATAAACTACTATACTTAATATATCAATACATATCTTATCAAAGATGAATATAGCTTGTTTCAACCTTAATCATATTCAGGTATTTAACTTAATGAAGCAATTTAATTCTTCATTACCTAACGTGAATATGTTAATTACAAGTTTGCTGAAATTCCTATCCTTAGTCTTGTATAAGTTCCCTTGAATGCATAATATTCACATCATATTCTAAATAATTCAAATTTCTTTTTATGCTTATTCTGTTCCTTATTATCACCAATCCTGCTAATTGAAAGCAGGTTCTACTTCTTATTGCAAATTTCTTCCTTCTGATTCACTTTTCAAGTCATTTACAAAACTGCTGAATTCATGCATTAAGCTGTTCTAATTACCAAATGAACAGTTTTCATTTTTTTAATCCTTATCTTTTTGTGACATCTGACACTTTCTAAGACCTTCTATTTGAAACCAGTTTCCTGCTTCTGAACTTTTAAATTTCCATACTTCCTTGATCTGCCCCCTTCACCTCTATGATTCTTCCTTCTCAGACTCTTTCTGTGTGTGTGTGTGTGTGTGCACATGTGTGTGTGCACGTGTGCACTGTGACATTTCACCTCACTGGCTAAAACCTAGCATTCTATGAGTTTCTTTACTATACAGCCTTCTCTTTACTTTCCTGGGTGACCTTATTCACTTATAAAACCCCACTAATATCACCGTCATTCTCTGCTTCAGCACAACCACACATCTGTAAGACTCCCTAGGACATTTTCCTCATTATCAACATTCCCACGTGGTGCTTTGAATTGTATCCCCCAAGTTCCTGTGTTGAAGCCTTAACCCGCAATGTGATTGCATTTGGAGAAAGAACCTTGAAAGAAATAATTCAAGTTTAATGAGGTCATCAGAGGGGGACTTTAATTCAATAGGATTATAATCTAATAGTTTCTTATAAGGAAAAAAAAGAAAAGAAACACCAGAGATGCATGCACTGAGGAAGGATCACAGGAGGACGGTGAGAAGGTGGCCATCTGCAAGCCCAGGAGAGAAGCTCCAGGAGAAGCCAGCTCTGTTAGCACCTTGATCTTGGACTTCCAGACTCCAGGGCTGTGAGGGGATAAATTTCTGCTGAGTCGCTCAGTGATATTTCGTTATGACTTCCCTGGCAAACTGATACAAACAGCATGTATTGTTTCACGTGTCCAAGATATGCTGTGACGACTACTTCATCAGGACTCCAAGGACAGTGTCAGTGTCTCCGCCCTGCTCAGATGTATTGTAAGATCAAGGTTATGGTCTGAATGATTTTGTTCGCTCCTAAATTTGTATATTTAATCCTAAGGCCCCAAGTGATGTGGTGACTTTGGGAGCTGCTTAGTCGTGCAGGCTTCTGTGTGGGATTATTGGCTTTGTACAAGAGCATAGGACCTCATAGTGCTACGGAGTTCCTCATCCCTGACAACTTCACCCAAGGGCAGATGCAGAAAAATACGGGGAGACTCCTGCACCCTCAAGCAGGTTTGTGCTGCAGTGCCTATGGTTCAGCCTCTCCCTGTGACGAGACGTGCCTGGCACCTACGAGGGTGAATTTCTGCGAGTTCCATTGGCATGATACAACGATGACATTTTCTGCCATGCGGTAAGTCGCAGGCTGTGTTCTCCTCAACTAGGTCAGGATTCCAGCCTTGGGGCCGGAAGTGGGGATCCCTTCCTTGGATGCTCCAGCTCAGCTTCCATCCTGGGGGTAAGGGCTGAGGGCTACGCCGGTGGTTTCACAGCCGTAGTTGTTGTCACTTCCACTGTTCTTAGTGTTGTCCGCTCTCACACTCCTGTTCCCTCCCTCTGTTTTGGTTTGTTCTGTGCTCTGAAATCCTGAACCCAGCTCTGCCCTTCATTGGTAGCCAGGCTCCCCTGCTGTCAACTGAAAGAAAGTGCACATCTTAAAAGCTGAGAGTTCTGTTTTATTTGGCGGACATTTCTGAAGACTTAAGACTTAAGCCCGGGATGACAGCCTTTCAGATCCCTCTGAAGAACTCCTTTGAAGAGGCAGGGGAGGAGCCGGAATATAGAGGAGTTTTTACAACAAAGACCAGATCATCGGAACATCAAAGGATTACTGTTAATTAAAGAAAAGCAGACATCTCAAGTTTAAAGAATTTAGCTCTTTTCTATGTAGGGGAAGGCGCAAAGGTCTGGGCTCATTGAAATCATTCCTTTGATATGCACCTAGCTCTCTAGGGCCAGTGTCCTCTGCTTTCCCATCCTGAGCTCCCTCAGGGGGCACTGTTGTGGGTGGCTGCAGAGGCCGGGCTGCCTGCTTGTCCACATCCTTCGCTCACTGTTGGGGGTGGCGTTAGTGGCTGATGACTTGATGGCCACAGCATTCTTTGTTTACTGATATGGCTTGCAATATTTTTTGTTCATACTGTGCTTATAGAAACATCCCTTAATAGAATGTTGGATACTTTTACTTCACCTGATTCCGTGCACTTTATCAAATTATCTTCTACCTTCTTTTGACCTGCACAGATAAATTCCAAGGTGTGAGCAGATTATGCTGGACAAGCATTGGGCGGGAAGAGAAACTTGTGCCAACACCAAGAACATATTGCTATCAAATTATCTTTAAATGTTTTTAAATCTGTGAGTTAAATTGCCCGCAATTCATTTGTTGAACAAAGATTTATATGTGCACAATAGACATTATGAGGCAGAAGAACAAGCAATATGCTAGGAAATAGAAAACTGCTAACCAAACATTTACATCATGCTAGGAAATATACTGTTTCATAGACATGACTATGTTTGATATGCACCATAACTTTATGGCCACTGTTGTTCTTATACCCATTATATGGATGAAGAAACTGATATAATAAGATTCCACAAGGTCACAAAGCAAGATACTATTCTCTGATCCTCAAAACTATACCGATTTTGCAAAATAAAAATAAGTACTTTCCTCAATACCTTATCTAAGAAGTTTTACTTCTGTTCTTTGAGTCAATATCAGGGCAGAAAATGAACAAAATTCTCTTAATCAAGAGACCTGAAAATGATTTTCAACACTTGTCACTTACTATATTACATATTTTGTCTTAGTCATGTAAATCCTAAAATTTTAATTTCCTTTAAAATTAGGGTGTCCAGTCCAGACCAAAATTCATGTGTTGAGTTCCTATCATGAAGAAGGAAGAGAGCTAACACTGAGTAGCCATAATATAAGAATAGAAAAAAGATTCCATTCATAGTGAATGATAGAGTAAGGTCTGAACTTGATTTTCTGTGTGTTTCTTTAATCATTTTAAAATTTTAACAATAAGGTGAAATAAAAATTAAAAAATTAAAAAATTATAATGTACAAATAGTTTCAACACAGATTTTCAAATTGTTTTTTTGGAAAGATTGTGGGCTTTGATCACTACAGCTCACCATTAGCCATCAGAGAAAGTTAAAAAAAAAAATAAAACAGAGTTATCAAATGAATTCAGAACCAATTTCAAGTTCTATGCACTTAAAATAAGTGTGTATTCATTATCAATTATAAGCAGGATAAAAATTGTTTTGAGCAATGTCTTTCAAGAACCTCAGTGTCCAACATTCAATATGACTTTGCCTTTATAAGCTTTTGACTATGACAAAAACAGAAACTATATCCCTACTACAAGTATTTCTCCACAAGTGGACTTTGCATATTGCATTCTCCTCTTCTGTTTGCACACAGCTTTATTCATGTTTTACAACTTTCAAAAAATTTATAATGATACAGGACTAAGTTTTTTATACAACAGGTTTTCAAGATTCCAAAATAGCGTGATATGTTTTACTAAAGTGGATGTAAAAGCTGGAAACATTTGTCATCTTATTAAACTGTAGATTGGTTTGGCTAATCAGAATAGCTAGATGGATCTCTCTTCTTTTCTGTAGGCTCAATTTATGTTCTATCAAAGTTACATGCTTAGTTCTACTCCCTGGGGCCTAAAATCCTTCACCCAGTGCTAAAAAATCTCCATAATCTGTTTTCACTCATTTTTAGCCCACCTAATATCCTACTTACTTCAAACAGAACTCTTCCATTTTAGTTAGACTGGTTATCCATGTATTTATGGAGTTGTACCTGAATTACATTTTCTCCCAATGTTTTTCTCATTGCTCTTGAATTATTTATTCATTCAAAAGTCATTCATTTATTCATTGTGCACATATTTACCGAGCATCAACTTTGACCAGGATTACATTTCTTCACTCATGGAATTCATATTCTAATAGCTAAATATTTATTGGAATGCTTAATTTTTCTACATCGAGCTAGACATGAAAAACAAGAACAGAAAGACCTGGTATTTGATCTTAAAAGGTCTTATAATGTTGTATTGTTATCATGTGTGGAGAACACACATATACTTATGATGTGAACAAGATAATATAATAAGTTTTAAGAAAGGGAGAGGTGCAGAATGCTGTGTAAGACACTCAGAGAATGCTGGCAATGATCAGGGAAATCTTTGTGATGGAAATGACACATGAGTTAAAATCTGAAGGATTATTAAAGAAATGAATAGGAAATGGTATTGTTGAGATAATCTCAAGACCTTGATTCAGAGTCTAAACTTTAGATAACTCTGTTGGTCATCCTGCTATTCATGGAGAGAGTAAACAAAAGAGAATGAGCTGGTTTAGAGGTGAGGGTGGTGTTTTCAGTTTTGAACATCAGGAACTCAATGTCAAAGCCATCATCTGATAGGTGACAAAGCTGTATGACATTAGTCAGATTTCTTCATTCTCTAAACCTCCATTGCTTTGCTCCAAATGGTCCTAATAATAGGAACTATCTCCTAGAATTTTTGTGAAAGTTAAAGGGACAATTTATGTAAAGCATTTAGCACAGTATCTAAAACATGTTTGTCTATGAGCTCAAGCCATAACTCCTCAAATAAACATTCCTTTGTCAGCCTAAATCCTCTTTCAAAAATCTTATGGTTCAGATTTTTAAAGTCTACTTGTTCATTTTTAACAGTGTTTAAAAGCTTTCCTCAATTCGTATGTGTCAGTCTGGTTTCATTATCGCACAGTGATTTTACAATGTAGAATATAGATAATTTTCCAAATATTTTAACACATCAGTTTTAAATTTTATTTTATTATGTATCTATACCAGTATTGCATTAGGTTAGAAAGTATTTAAAAAGAAGTGTATTCTGTGTTAGTGACTTTTACTTTATATCATATTACAGAATACTGCTATACAGGCTTTGTAAGTGAATACAATCATTTTTAAAAATTTAATCACAGGAAGTCTTTCAATTTTATTTTCTGCCATGTCCCTTTTACTCCAGGTTATCTTTTTAAAGTTTCTTGTAAGAGATTCTGAGGGTTTCCATTTTCTTTGTTTGAATCTCCTTGATCCACTTGAAAGAAAGAAAATATCCATGATTTTCTGCAACTGTATTGGGGAAGTTGGCTAGACTTTATTTTTATTGATTCAAACTTTTATTAACCAATTTGTCTTCTGCCCCTTTATACATGCAAATATGCTATTGACAATGCAGCCATTTCTTCTCATTTTTTTCTTCCACTTTTATTGAGATATAATTGACATACAGCACTGTGTAAGTTTAAGCCATATAGCATATGACTTGACTTACATACATCATGTGATAAGTACCACCATGAGTTTAGTGAAAAGGATGTATATGCATATTATGTATATGATTTATGTGCATAAAATATTTCTGAATATCTCTGAAAGGGTAATATTTTTGTGTTTGATGGGCTAAGTAATTTGAATAGTGCAATGTAATTATCATTTTTGTGACTTTGGTTATAAAGTGAGTTGGAGTTGAAAGTCTTGAATTCAAGTGTAATTAACTATATGAAATATATACAAATCAACTGGCAAAACAAATTTAAGTTCTGCTTACACTAGAGATTATATTGGAAGTGCTAACCTTATTGTTCAGATGGATATGGTCCGTCCAATGAGTTTTCTTCTTTGCCCATGTAAAATAGGTTAAATGTAGCTTTTTATTCATTTTCTACAGAGTGGTTTCTTTTGCCTTGCTGCCAGTGCAGTGTTGTCTCTATATCATTGCACTAAGAGCTAGCAAGTAGGATTGAGAAAACAACTATGGAATCAAACCTGCCTCTGTGATTTCTAAGTATTCTGAGGAGTTTCACCTGCTGGAGTTATCTAGTCCTTAAAGAAAACTCCACTCTGTATTAGACCCTGGATTTTTAGAAGAAAAGATGGGATACCTAGAGGATCCCATTGGCACAGTAACATCTTACAAAAAGTTTATGAATTTACTGAATTCTAAATTACTATTTATCATCACTTTTCCCATGAAAGTGTCCGTATTTATCTCTACTTTATCTTTGATGAACCTGTACTATTTTTTAAAAATTGAGTATAGTCAGTATAGAATATTGTGTCAATCTCTGGTGTACAGCATAATAGTTCATATATATATATATCCCTTAATAGGTCATATATGTATATACTATATTCCATAATAGTACATATGTATATTTCTTTTCATATTATTTTTCATTATAGGTTACTATAACATATTGAATATAGTTCCCTGTGCTATACAGTATAGACTTGTTGTTTATCTACTTTATATATAGTAGTTAGTATCTGCAAATCTCAACTGTACTATTTTTATTTTAAAAAAAAACACAGCTAACCTAAGACCATTATACGTTCCAAGACTTTTTTGAAAATTTAGGTAAAACAGAGTGAGATTAGAACACATCACATAGGAAGAAGATGGGAAGGAATCCACAAGTCAAGTTTAGACATTTGGAACCACTCGTTTATCCTTACCATCATAATGGTAAAGTTATTTTTGCCTATTTTTCTTCTGGCAACCAGTGTATTGAGAATCCTCCCCTTTTTTTTCACATGTTTTGTTTCTCAAAAACATCCTCCCATAACAATATCCATTTTTCAGGGCTCCAATTCCCGAGCTCTTGGATGTCCAGGGAAATTGTAATTTAGCCCTTCCTTTTCTCAAGTTGTTCATAACAATCATGGCTTAGCTTTCTTAAACAAAAATACTATTTAACCTGCTTTTTAGTGCAGCCATCTATTTCTAAGGTGAAGCTGCCCCATAGTCCATCTCAAATGTGGAATCTCAGAAATCATTTTTCTCAATAGTATTTTCCCCCCGATACACATATTGTGCCTTGATGTGATTTTAAAAATGACATTAGTATTTTCATTAATAATGAAGTTAATGACTTTAGGAAAAAGTCATATTAGTTATTAGACTTTTACATTAAAAAGCAAAGCAGAACATATCCTGAAGCTTAGCATACATTTCGTACTTCATATATATTGCATAGGCCTAATTACAGAACACAACAGGACTTGATGTATTAGTTTAAACTTGATGTGTTTTTCATTTCCTTTCTATTAAACTCTAATAAACAAAGTTTTAAAAGTCGCCCACAAAACTCCTTAAGGGGAAAAACAACTTGTTTAAATGAACTATCAATTTTCTAGAAACAAATCATTGAGTAGGAGAAATTGCTCATTAATTATTACACCAACTGGAATCAAGGAATTGAGTAATATAAACACTTATTAAATGTAAGCAGAAATTCACTACCTTATTAAACATCTGCCAATATTAACTGAGAATGGCTAACAAACTTTAGTGCCTGGATACTGTTTGAACCCAATCTGAAAAGAGTCTTGGTATGCTGTCGATTAAAACGTTTGCCATACAACTAACATGACATGTCATTTCTGATATCCTAGACTTACATGCAATTGAAGTGTCCTGAGATGTGTGGAATATTTTTAGAGGTTTTACATCCACATGACAACAGAAGACAAAGCTCCCTAAATCTGTGTTATCTCAGAAAATAAAATAAACTTCAAGAGCATTTTCCTTTGTGCGGTGTTTCTGAGTTTGCTCATCGATTGGAAACTGAGACATAAAGCTATACTTTATTGAAAGACGATCTAGCATAAAAACATAGAGTAAAATATTTGTCTTCAGGGAACTTCTACAGAAAACAGAAGAGAATTCAAGGCAAAAGTTGAACTTTATGTGATGTGTGAAATCTTTAGGTGAATTTTAGAGGGATAGACTTAATCTCCTTTGAGTAGGATTCTTGCTAAGGTATGTGATTCAGATTATGCTTGGAAAAACTTTATCAAATAGCCTGAATCCATCCATAGTTTTTCAAGTTTGGAAACTGTTACTTTAAATTAAAACCAAACTGATGGGACTTACGATTCTGTGGCAAGTGAAAAGTTTATATTCTAGTTGGATCAACCACCTCATAGAGGTCCATGCTTTTTCCATTCAACTATAGCTATTCATGCTATTAAATTATTGTTAATTGATCTTGACTTTCCAATAGAAGTCTTGGAGGAAAAAATTCTAAAGCATATGTAGATGAAAGAGAAATTTCTACTGCCTTCCTAGATCTCCTCTTTTCAAATTATCTGTGTTCAGAGATAGGAAGATTTCAATTTTATTTAGATACCCGGATGCTGATCAGCTCTAGTTCCATACAGTATCACACTATCACTCTAAGTTTCTGCCCTTGTGTTCCCCCTTTTCCTCTGCTTCCTTTCGTGGTAGAGTAAAACCAGCATTTATAAAATGTATAGTTGCAATTTAAGACCAATGGCTAACATTCGAATGCCAGAAATTATTCTAACTTCTTTAGCGGCACTAACCTATTTAAATCCTACAATAAATTGAGAGTATAGCTGCTTTTGGTGTCCCAATTTGCAGATGAATAAAATGAGGCACACACATTTATATAAATAACTCACGATCACAATGCTATAAAGGGTGAGACGTGAATAAAATGGGCAGATGAGATTCCCCGTGGCATGATCTTACTCAAAACACTGCTCTCCTTTGGGAACAGAGACAGCCAAAGATACACAGAGATATAGATGTTAGTGGACTTATATAGGGGGCTCTTGGTGTATAACTAGACACAGTTAATAGAAATAGATCCACTGATGCTTACAAAATATCACAGAAAAATCAGGAAATGGCAAAAGAAAGTCTAGGGCATACAGACCTATTTGCCACAATTTGTAGTGGCTTTATCAAAGTGGTACACTGAGAGTTTTCACTGCATCCTCTCTCGTGGCCACATGAGATTAAAAAAAAAAATTAACAAAATGTCAAACACTTCACTGTGAAATACAAAATATTTGAACATATTTATTTCTATTTATTTTCATTGACTGACCCACAACATTATGTTAGTTTGATATTTCTGTACATTAAACATGATCTGATATTTCTATACATTAAAAAGGATTAGCACAGTAAGTCTAGTTACTAAACAAAGTTACCACAGTATTACTAGCTGTATTCCCCTTGCTGTACATTTCATCCACATGACCAATTTATTTTGTAACTGTAAGCTGTACCTCTTAGTTTCCCTCACCCATTTCCTCACCCACCCCACCCCTCCTCTCTGGCAACCACCTGTTTGTTGTGTATCACTTTGACTCTGTTCCTGTTTGTTATATTTTTTCATTTGTTTTGGTTTTTTTATATTTCACATATAAGTGAAATCATATGGTATTTGTCTTTCTCATTTCACTTAGCACAATACCCTCTAGCATCATGTTGTCATAAATGGTAAGATTCCATTCTTTTTGTGGCTGAGTAATATTCCTATATATATATATATATATATATCACATCTTCTTTTTCCATTCATCTTTCTATGGACACTTAGGTTGCTTCCAAACTTTGGCTACTGTAAATGATGCTGCAAACCACATGGTCTTCTTGAAATCACCAGCTTTCATGGTTATATTAAAATGGGATATTTTGATATATTGAGAAAATATAATTTGAATTATTTGTTTGAATTGTTTATATTATAACCCTATAATTTATAATATAGGTTATAAATACAAATAAACTTTTTCACCACATCCCTCTCACTTTTTTTCTTTTCCTTTATAATAAATGATGGCTTTTCTTACCAAGAAATGAAAGCAAGTGACATCTCTGAGCATCAACCTTTCCCCGAAATCCATAATACTCATCGCCTCTCACATAGTTGCCCACCACACCAAAGCCCAGGGATTTCGTTAAACATGAACACTTCATTTTTACTGCTAAATTAGCAGGTGTTGCAGGTAATGACTTAAACCATCTTAAAGCTGATGAATATCAGTAAAATGATTATTTCTACTTTAAGTTTGATTAGATCTTATAAGATATACTTATGGTAATTATGAGCATCTGTCATTTGATTTTGGGGAGGAGCATCTGATGTTTTGAAAAGGCATGCTTAGAATGTCGGGTTTGATTCAAAGACGAAAAGAGAGGAGACTTCATATAAGGACACATGGAAGTGATATAAATTGGAAAGAACTTTGACATATCCAGATGAATACAAAGTGAGTACTAATTTCTACTGCTGAAAGGAATAGCTTATCATTTTCTTACATAATAATGAATAAATAAATATGTCATTCATCTCTTGACTAGTTCTTAGAATCTTCCCAAGAGTTCTTTTTTTATGAAACCTTCTTCTTTTCTTGTCACTTCATTTGTAATTTCCTTACTGCCCTTAAAAAAACTTGGCACAAGTAACTGGAGAATGTTCTTTGCTAAGGAAATGAAAAGGGTTAGAAAGGGAGGCATCAGACAAAGACTGAGCTTGGTGTGAGTTACTACAACAAATTGAATATTCTTCCCTGTGCTATACAGTAGGACCTTGCTGTTTATCTATTTTATATATAGTAGTTAGTATCTGCCAATCTCAAAGTCCCAATTTATCCCTTCCCACCCCCTTGCCCCCTGGTGACCATAGTTAGTTTTCTATGTGAGTCTGTTTCTGTTTTGTAAATAAGTCCATTCGTGTCTTTTCTTTTTTCGATTCCACATATGAGTGATATCATAGGATATTTTTCTTTTTCTTTCTGGCTGACTTCACTTAGTCCTACTGTTCCTGATAACCCCTCACTCCCTATGGTTACCTACTTGAGGATGGGTAGACAACAATCTTTTTTAAAGAGAGTTACTATTTGCTTTTCAGCTTCCCATGTTCCCAATGTGTCCTTCGAGGCAGCATAAATATACTGGCTATAGAATTATGGATAATTTCCCTGTGTGTTTTGGCAATACCGAGGGTTGGAAGTGGGATGGAGACCTGGTCGCTATAAGGACACGTCATTTCTGCATAGTAAGAATGAATGACAGTGAGAAAAATCCAGATCACAGACAGCTGATTGAATGAGGGAGAAGAGCTGAAAATGATTCTGAATATCAGGCATCTGGAGTTTTGGAGCACATGACATTCAAATGTAAAGAGAGTGACAGGGTTTCATCTTACTGAAAAAGGAAACCACACTGCAGTTTTTGTTTTGTTTGTTTTTCCTGAAATTCCACTATTCTGAAGCAAGATATGTTACAACATAATCAATGGCTTTAAAGAAATTAGAATTTATCTGCTATAACCAGAACTCACACCAGCATCAGTTAGACTTTACAGTATAACGTATCCTCCAAACCATGTCTTTAGTCTACAACTTGCAGGTGAGCCACCTGGGGTCATAGGCACTGTTCTCCATCTGGTCCAGTTGACTCATGAATCTGCAATCCGCTGGTGCTGATTTATGAAGGATCTGGTGTGGGTAGCTGTAGATTAGGTCCTCTCTCCATGCTGTCTCTCATCCTTCGGGAAGGTAATCCCAGGCTCGTATATGTGGTAGCAACATTTCAAAAGCATCAGGAGATGACAAGCCTTGATGTGCTGTCCCTTTCTAAGGTTCTGCTTCGGTCATGTTTGCTACTAGGCCATTTGTCAAAGCACGGCAAAGTCAGCCTGAATTCAAAGGATGGAAAAAGACTCCAAACCTTTTGATGAGAGGAAAGTAATGACTAGTGTGGATACATAAAGGAGAATGTTTTGTGCCACTTTTGCAAACTACCACAAGAGTTTAATAGAGACAATAAACATATATGGTTAAATTTGGGTGAGGAATCAAATTTGACCCGCTCTCAGTCCTCTAAATACTATGCATAACATCCAAACATTCATTTCATAAAGGTCAGCCTTACATAAGTATTAATTACTTCAGTTGTACTGAGAAGTCAGATTAGCCCTAGAAAATTTCCTCCACTTGCTTACTTTTTTATCAAAAGTTAAATCATTTCTATTCATAATTAGATACAATGATGAACATAAAATGAAATAGGAGTAAATGGAAGAGGGAGAGTCAATATCTTTAATATGTCGTTCAAAATTAATTAACGTTTTTAGTGCGGTTACAAGCAAAACTGTAATAGGTTGGCAAACTCCTTAGTATCATTAGGAAAAAGAACATTATACTTGAAAGAACATTAGAGAGACAATTTTGAAAACAGAAAATATAAGTTAGTTTCTAGACAGATTTTCTATTCTGTAGAGGGACATAAAAAGGGAAAAACAAAGACACCTACTCATACAAGACAGAAAAAAATTCCCTTGAACCAGGCACTTGTTTTATTAGAAAAGTTAAGCTGGCTGTGCATCTAAGCAAATCAATTTCTTCTTTTGCTCATGGTACCAGAATACTGAAGCAAAGAGTTTACTATTTTTTTTTAACCGAGTTCAAAATAATGGTCGTGCTCTAGTCCAAATGTGTAAATCAAAATTCCTATATACAAAGCAGAAATAAGAG
Organism: Camelus ferus; assembly: GCF_009834535.1. Lineage (NCBI taxonomy): Eukaryota > Metazoa > Chordata > Mammalia > Artiodactyla > Camelidae > Camelus > Camelus ferus. The sequence goes on along the minus strand of NC_045724.1, from coordinate 5,793,569 downwards.
GTGCTTCCAAGCTAGCATACCACCAACACATTAGAAATATGTTGTATATTTTTAATTCCAAAATAATTTTTAAACTAGTGAGAGTAAAAGAAAGTGAAAATGTGTAATTTGATTTTTGCAATAGATTGAAGCACTTTTGTTGCTTGAAGGGACTGATTCCAAGTGATTCTATCTTCTTCCAAGAAATGTTTGCTTATGTTTAATTCTGTTAACTACAGATGACTTGTGTGAACTCAGCTTTGAAAAAAAGCATCTGAGACAGTGACTCACGAATATGCACACCCATGACTTTGTTTTCTCTAAATATGAGCCTTTATTTCACTGGATTTGATGAAAATTTATTTTGATGTTATAAGATAATTTTCCATTAGACCGAATCTTGGGAGAATGATGTGACTGCTTTGCTGTTAGAGGGGAAACTTCTCTTTTTCCCCTGGGGAAGAAACTACCCTGGAGGAATAAATAAAAGACCCTAGAAGTCATTTTCATTTTAGTAAAAGTGGCTTGAAGCTGTTTGGATTTATTTCTTGAAGCTATGTGTCTGGAAGCCAGCTGGATTTAGTATATCTCTACTCACTGGAAATAGCCACATTATTAAAGTAAGATGTCTAGCTAATCTCAGAGCCAAATGGCAAGTAAACCATATAATGTGCATGATGTAGCTGATATCATTTCTGCTGCAATGGCAAATGCCAAGGCACTGGGGAGCCAAGGAGCCCCCAGAAGTTTCCTACCGGGATGATGGTCTTGTCCCTGTACTCAGTGTAGGTCTGCAGGAGAGACCAATCTACACACCAGATCTGGTGCTATTCCCTCTCTTTTAAAATGTCATTGGACAAATCTTTCAGAGTTTTGTTAAATAAATATTTCCCAAAGTAGGAGACTGTAAGTCAATCTTACTGAACGTTATATGGAAGATAAGCCTACTGTTGCCATATATTTGAGGATCACACTTTACTGCAAAATTACCCAGTGAAAGTGATTTAATGGGAGGTGGGGGTATAGCTTAGTGGTAGAGCGCATGCCTAGCATGTGTGAGGTCCTGGGTTCAATCCCCAGTGCCTCCATTAAATAATTAAATAAATCAACCTAATTGGCTCTCCACTCCCAAAAGAAAATTTTAAAAATGCTTTAATGGATGATGTATATTTTTGAGATGGGAAATTGCAGTCAGAATTCTCAAAGCCTTCATGTTCTGCCTCTCTCCTCACTGTTCCAAACCATGTGGTATTTCTAGGCGCAAAGAGCTGGTTCACCATAAGGCCCTTGGAATTTACCATGTGCAATATCGATGGCTGAATCACAATCTAAGAAACAGTGATTGTGTAAGTTAGGTATTAATTATAAATTAAAGTAAATTAAACCTATTATATGTATATAATTATTTTAAAAATCATGTGTATATGCCTTTTGAGCCAACTTAGTAAGTTTTTTTAGGGAATCGAGATTTAACATAGTCCATTGTCAAAAATTTAAAAAAGACATAAAAAATGAAATTTTGTCTGTATCAGTAGTATCCAAAGGAAATTTTACTAACACTATAAATGTCATACACCTATGCTTTCCAAAATGGTGACTCTAGTCACATGTGCCTATTAAGCTGTTGAAATGTGGCTATGGTGACTAAGGAACTATTTTTAAATTTTTATTATTTTAAATGAATTTAAATTTAAATAGCCATATGAGGCTAATAGCTACCCACATGGCTAGTGTCTACTAAGTCAAAATACTTTTAATTTGAAAAGAATTTTTATTTTGCGGAAGATTCAAAGTATACAATTATGAAGAAAAACATTGTTGAAAATTATGATGGCAATCATTGAATTCATAGACCCCACTGACCATAGACATCAATATGAAATTACATTTTTTTCTACTCAGATTGTATTAAAATATTGCTATATAGTTTTATAGAAAAAAAATTTTTTTTTAATCTTTACATTTGACTTGAAATTCCCAGTCATTACTAGAAAGATCTCAGGAATCACAAATTCCCAATATTTGCCTAGCACATAGTAAGTGTTCAATCAACATAAATTTGATACATTGAATACAGTGTATGAACAATGATTGAGTGTATGAACAAAGGACTACTCATCTTTGGTATCTATACACTTAGAAGGATCAATGGAAATGGCTACAACAATAGGAACCCAATAAGATAGGAAACTTTAATATCTACGTTCTAATTCTAATACAGCCTAAAATAAGAGCTACCCTGGGAACTATAATTCTTGGCCGTGGACATGACATTTGAACCTCAATCCTGCCCTCCAAACTAACCAGGAATCAACTTCTCATACCTTTCCTACAATACGCTTCCTTATTTGCAGTCTTGGATGACAAACTAGACATGGAAATATTATATCTGGCTTTTCCTCTCGGTATACACCTTCAGGCCAGACTAAGACATGCTGGTTGTGAAGGTAGTGCTACTTAGCTACAGCTGTATTTGTTTTGGAGATAATTAGTTTTCCATCTGGCATTTAAGGGAGTGAATTACATTTGCTTTAGGGAGAAAACAGAGGAACTATCGCAACTGTGTAACCAACCAAATTCGTCCAATGTGCACAGTGTAGAAATGACATATAGCACTTGTGTAGTGCCTTAGCAGTTAAAGTGATAAATGGGTAAACTGACTCTGTTTCTGTGGGCAAAGATCTGTGCAGAAAAATCTCGGTAAACAACTACTGCTGTGGTTGGCAACCTGCTTCTTTGTGCAGTAATTTACTATGCTTATCAATTGGGTGATTCCTGAATTCAGTTTGAAAACTAATTTAACACGCATGAATTTATAATGAACGACTTAAAGTGATAAGATGCTTACCTATATAGGTGGAAGTAAGAGCTCCAGGAAATTAAAGGCATAAATTCTAACCACATCTTTCAAGAATTACGTGCTATTTTCAAGAATTACTGTGCTATATGCCTTGCAAAGTCTTTAAGCCACACATATGTAAATGCACCACTAAATGTATGCAAGAAGGCTATGATACTCATGGTACTCTTGTTAAAAAATAAAGCTGTTAATAGTTGCTTATGAAAAATGTATCTAGGATAGAATGTAATAATGTTATCAAATTTATTGAGAGACCCTTGTGCGAGGAAAAGGCCAGATAACAAAGGCTGTCAGTGCTGGCAGACAGAACATTATTATATGTTGCAATAGGTTTATCTTTCCTGCCAGTTCTATCACGTGGCATTTCAATAACTCACTACCGAGAGGAATCTTTACTACGTGCATCTTCTTTTAGACATTCTCATAATAACTAGAGCAGTAAGTCTGCAGTCTAATGTTGAATCTGGCTTGTTCCAGCTGACATTTCAAAACAAGGTTCTTAGACATCCCCAGTGGAGGCAAACAGGAAAAGATAATATATTCATAACCATCACTTCTATTTGAATGATCATAGTGCATCTCAGAGCCATTAGTTAGGAATACAAACAAGAAAATCTCAACCTCCGAGCTTTGCTTTTGATGTTGCTTGAAGTTTCAGTTCTGAATTGCATATTTAACAAAGTTTTAAAGGATTGTCATAAAAATGCTAAAGTCATGAAGCAAAGAGTAAGCAAACATGAGTTGAAGATGGTGGTAAACTAACATAAGAGAGAAGACCCTTGTGCTCATTTCTCATTGTTCATTCATTTAGAGATAATAGCTCCAATACTTTCTATTAGGGTAAATCTGAACCCTCCACCAGAAGTAAAATTTTTTTCTTAATGTCATTAAATTATATCTCAATATATAACAAATAACCTATTTTGATTTGAAAATGTCTAATAATAAAATAAAAACCTAAATCAAAAACATAGCAGAAAATGATATGAGATTTAGTTCTGTCACATAAATACATTAATGCAGTATCACCAGAACTGCACTTAGGATGCTATGCATTTCAAACTACAAATAACTACATGGTTCAGAATTTAATAAATACATTCAAAATTTTGAGAGGTTAGTAAGGGAGCTCTGTGGGTGCTGGGGCAAATCAGTCTAAGGCTTCCATTTATTTCCCAATTACTATTAAAAAATAACTTTCACTCCACTACATGGCTGGCAGTTTTGATGTTTTCCAAAACTTCTGAACTTGAAAATATTGCCACGTGAAGTGAAACAGCAAACAGGGAATTAATAGCCTGTAATTCTGCTTGGTTCAATTATGAAGTGCAAAATAGATCAAGATCCTGCCTAATGTTGTATAATTAGAGAGTTAGTAAGTGGAAAATAAGACTTTAAATTTTTGATAAAAATGATCACTTTGATTTTAATGAGCAAGGCATTCCATAATCATTACATTTTCTTAAATTACTTACATTTCATTAAAAATATTCTCACTCATTCGGTAGCATAATTCAACTGTTTGAAGATGATTTATCTTTATTTTTAGTGACATGAAACTACCAATGTCTGATTTCTCAAAACTCTGCCTATTTCTTCTACACTTTCCTGAAGTTGACACATTGTGTGTCACTCCTGATAACAGCAAAATGAGGAGAGGTGCGAAGTCTCTGCTGTGATTTCAAAAGCCTAAGCACAAGTTATAGTCGGCTTCACAAAGAATAAGGAACGGGATCACACCATGATGTTGTTTCACAGGAGGAAGGACACTCTACATAGCTAAGAAGTTGTCAGATTTTCCACAACTGGATAGTTCCTCTTAAATACATAAAAAAAAAAAAAAAAAAAAAAAAAATTCACCACTACTCTTCTCCCATTGTAATTAAATCTTTCTACCATTTCTGCCTTCCTTCTGTCTCCGAAATCACCATTCACTTGCCCAGGTGAGAAAAGCCTTCTTCTTCAGCCTGCCGTACGTGGTCTTCCCATTCAAATCTCCTCATGACTTGTGCATTTCCCACTTATCTTCATGGACACAATACCCACTTTAGTTCAAGCCATTGGCGCGTCATTTCTCCCACAGGTGGCTGCAATGAATGGCCCACTAAATAGTTTTTCTGCTTTTAATCTCTAGGCAAAGCCATCTTTATAAGGCACAAATGTGAGAATGTCCCTAACCAATTAAAAATATTTAATGGCTCCATGAATACTGGCTACCATATGTACACTGCATCTAGCATTTTAAAGCCATTGAGCCTTACATTAAGGTTTACATATGATTTGGCATCATTTATCTTTTGTCTGCTACAACTCTTTGATGCTAAATTCTTTATTTTGCTATTTTATAGATAAATAAGATTTTGGAGGGTGTGCATAATATACTTAAAGTAGAGAGCTGATAATTGACAAAATCTGAAGATCTTTCAGCTTATTTGATATTAAATAGTAAGAAATTGATCTTATTCAATCTCTAGTCTTCTTTACAGTCCCTCACAAATTTTGCAGCATAGAAGAGTTCAGCTACATAATCAACTGAGTATTTTGAGTATGGTAAAATATATAGTTGGGTGAATGAATGAAAAAATCCAACTCATATAAATTATTTTCTGCTCATCTATCCTATCATTGTATTATCTTTAAAGGAGATAATTCTAAAAGGTATTTGAGAATTGCATCTTCTTACTATCTAAAGTAGTAGCTACTACTAGAATAAAGATTATTTCCAATGGAGCCATTGATTTCCATGTCAAAATTTCATGAATTTGCAAATTGATTTTCATGGGTAAGGCAATGGTTTAAATTTTGTTGTAATGAATTGTGAATTATATGTAGGAGTTCTTAAAAATTGCAATTCATTTTGTCAAAACCAATTGGGAACCAAATTACATATATAACCATGTGTATGTTTACCATATTTCCACCTTGAGATAAAATATGCATTCATATTCATATTTTATGTGATCATATTTGCTTAATTAAATACAAGGTCTAATTTCACTTTTAATTTTTTCTACATAAATGTTAATTTTAAAGTTTCAAGTCTGCATTTGCATACTGTAACTAACCCTGTAATAGGGAGAAAAGAAAAAGAAAATAGGTAAAATGCACAGAACAGGAATCTCTGCAGGAAAGAATCACTACCTGACATTCAAGAAGCCAATTAAAAACTGGGTTACCTGGTTAAGGCATCTGGGTGATATATGTCCACCCAATTATTGTATCTATGCTTATAAAATTTAAGGATGATGTCCAGTTGACAAAAATCACACAGCTTGGCTTTTAATTTACAGAAGTCAATGGTAGGTGATAAACTGTGACATGGAGAGAGCATACTAAGTAGAAAGAAACTAAATGCAAATGGAAAAACAAAACTATCCCAAAGTTAGGCATTTGCGCTCTTGACCCCAAAGAAATCATATTCCTCAGTGCACTCCTCCCAGAAAGCACAGGCAAATAATAAACTATTCTAATAGACACCACAAGTGTAATAAGAGATGCCACGGTATGTGACTATCTTCTTGTAGCTGGGCTAATTTGCAATGCAAATTTATTTAATTAGATTTTCAAAGGATGAGTGAGAATTCAATAAAACTTCAGAATGTCTAGGACTGAGATTATCTCCGTTGAAGAGCTCATGTTAAGTCTTCTTACCATGGAACAAAACAAAACAAAACAAAGGCAACAACAAACACCCCACCAGCACACCAAGCGGACAGGGGGAGACTTTGGGAGGTGTTGGCTCCCTCTTGCCTTGATTGCGGTGAGGTCTTCACAGGTGGTTGCATATGTGCAGTTCTTTGTGTATTAATTATACCTCAAGAAATCTTTTAAGAAGCAGCAGAAGACTGAGGTCCTTTAAATATCCATGTTTGTTCTATAAACTTTGAGTATCTATTTTGGGAAAGGTACTGGGCTGATTTCTACAGGGACTCATGAGTTTGATTTATAATTAGAATTATGATATGTATTTTAAAGATACACTTGAATATACATCTCACTTTTTCTGATTTGTAGTCTTTGAAAGGAACACCTTATTATATTACATCAAATGTAGCTAACGAGGCCCAGAGCCTACTTGAAATTTAGGGAAAAATGGCCTGATGTGAATTTGAAAGGAAATATAGGCACTAGAAAATAAAGAATCAACAAAGTTGAGGAAAAGAAGTGCCTAGGATTGGTTGACAGTTTCATTTACACTGAGGTGAAGCAAAAGGAGAAGAGAAAGATTCATTGGATGACATACATACATGGTCCTATGTACTTCTGGAGTTAAAGTTTTAGCAAATAAGTTGAAAGGCAGGGACAGTTATTGGCTGTAAGGAGGCAGCGTTGGTGGGAAAATATTTAGCTTTCAGTTTCTTGTTGATAAGGAGGACCCATGCAGACAGTAAACTGATGGGGTGTTCTTCTATTACTATGCCTAGAATCTTTCTTCACCGAAATAGTTTGATATCACCATTGTGGTCATAAGATTTACGTCACAGAAATGTACATGTGCTACAGATTAGGACTTTTTGTGCTTTCCCTGGAGAGGTTGTTGTTAAATTTTGCCAGCATACCACTGATTATCCCCTTAATGACTTTTGACAGCTACCTATGCATTTGTGTGTGTACAGTTATTTTTGCCTATTTTTGAACTATATTGAATGATCTTCTTCTGAGATGCTTTAATCACTTGAAGCTTGTTATTTAAAATGTATCTGTGTTATTTTATGTACCGTATATTTAGTCCTCACTATTCCCTAATGTTCTATTATATGGATATACCACGTTTAATTTCTCAGTTATCTACTCTATGATATTTGGGTTATTTCCCATTTTTCACTACTGTTAACAATGCTGTACAAATTTTTGTACCTGTTCTTGGTTTGAATGCATAGCATTTTCTCTTGCATGTATAGCTAGAAGTAGAATGACTTCTAATAGTTTCAAATTTTTAAATAATGCTAGTTTTTGTCTGATGTGGTTCTAACAACTTACATCTGCTAGAAAAATAATTTAATAATAATAATAATAATAATAATAATAATAATAATCCATCATCTAATGACTATCATAGGTCTTAATTCCTTACAGATGTATGTGTAGAAAGTCTCATTTTGATCTACATTTGTATTTTTCTTGTTAATGGTGTGTTTGGGCTTCTGTTCCTGGGTGTGTGTGTGCATGTGTTTAAAGACATGTGTATGTTATTTTCTATCAAATGTCAGATCCTGTCACTTGCCATTTTTCTACACATGGTTTCTTTTTTTAATTAATTAGGAAGGGTTATTTATATATTCTTGATACTACTTCTTTGTTGACTGAGCAGTTGATCTGAGCAAATATGTATATACTGATTATGTACAAATGCTTTTCATTCTTATACATCCACATCTAGGCTTTACCGGTTGCTAAAATATTTTAATATTAATCATAAAATATATAATTATCCTCTCAGTTTACAGCTTTTCATTCTCTTAGGATGTCTTTTGATAAACAGAATTTCTCAATTTTAATGTATTTGAAATCATTATACATATATGCATACATATATATTGATTATATTATATTGACATTTGATGAGGGGGAGGAGGGTAAGAAATTATTCTCTACATCAGGATTGTAAAATATTTACCTGAATTTTTTTTCTAAGAGGTTTGGATATATTCTTTTTCTTCCTCCCTCCTTCCTTTCCCTCCCCTATCCCATTCTTAATTCCTCCTCCTTTTTTTATAAAAAGAAACATTTTTTTCTATTTGCCTAATTATTCAGTTTATTATAGTCTTGACTATATGTCACATTATCTTTGTCTGATATCAGAATTTCCTCTATATGTATGTCTGTTTCATATTTTTTATTGTATTGCCTTTAATCAATTTGCCTTTTCTATCCCTGAACAATAGTGTGTGTTTATTATAGATTTATAATAAATCTTGATACTTCAGAGAGTCTTTGATATTCTTTGATCTCTGCTCTCCTATGTTCAATTTAGAATTAACTAGGCAAGGCCATAAAAAATCTATTTAGGATTTTATTAGACTGCCATTAAATTTCTAGAACAATTTTGAGAGGGTGATATCCTTATGATAGTAAACCTTTCTCTGCACAAATTTTAAGTACTAAATTGATTATTTCTCTTCTTTAGTGTCCTGCCTTATAGTTTTCTAAGTTTCATGTAAATTTTTGTTGGATTTTTCTCGATGAATTTGACTTTTTAAAAATGTTTAGGTAAAATATGTTATATTTATGTCTCTAACTTTTTTGATTATATATAAATACAGAAGATGTATACATACTGATCTTTTCACAACTCCTTTTCTAAAGTTTCAAATTAGCTGTACTAATTTTTCAATAAATTCATTTGGATGTTATGTGAAAACAATCATATTATCTAATACTTACAGTTTCATTTTCTCTTTTCCATTCCTTATGTAACCTATTATTAATATTTGTTAACTAATGTTCATGCAACTTCAAAACCTTGCTTGGAGGGAGTTATCTGAATCTTTTTAAAAGTATAGGTTTTATAATTTGAAACAGTTGTAAAATTTGAGTATGTCTCAGTGCCACCCGAGAGGTTGTTAAAATACGTAAGGCTGAACTCTACTCCCAATGTGTCTGATTTTGCTATATTAGTTCTGGAGTGGTGTTTGAGGATGTGTATTTCCAGTTTCCAGATGTTATGAATGATTTGGACAAGTTTCCAAATGATGCTAGTAATTCTGGTCTAGGGACCACGACTGGAGTACACTAGTCTAGCTTACCCAGGCTGAAACCTCAAATATACCACTTAGAAATTCGGTGACTTTACTGAAGTGAGTTCACATACCAGATACTAAGTTGCTTATGCCATGAGATGGGAATACTACTTTCTACCTTACAAATTCTATAAATATTAAATATTGGAGCGTTATAAAATACATATCCTAGTATTTTTAGTACACCGTGTTGTTGTTTTCATCTGTGCTGTATCTACAGGGATCAACAAATGGGCTAAATGGATTACCTAGATGTTTCTACAGAGTACCAGGAATTCTAAATTGAGTTAAAGATTATGATCTCTGATCTGACAATGTATTCATTTTTTTAAATTGAAGTATAGTTGATTTACAATACTGCGTTTATGGCAATGCATTCTAACCAGACCTCAGCTAAAACAAATTTCTGCAACAAAGTTTTGGAGATAGATAAAAGCAAGAATTAACCGAATCTTTCTTTGGCAAATCAGTAAATAAGCAAAGGATGACATAAAATTTTTGTGTAATAATTTATATTAAAGCTAAGAATCACAATTACTTGGAGAAGAATCAGAGCACTTGAAAATGACCAGTTTAAGCTCATAGTTTGCAAATGGTCTGGCAACAGTTTGTTACTGTTTTTCATCAATGCTAAAATCCATGAAGAGCACATTGACTATAGCCGATAGGTTGCACACAGGCAATTGCATGTTTCCCAATAGAAATCACCAGACTTAAAGCCGTATGAAACATAAGTTTTGCCTAATTTCCCCCTTGAGAGTGGAAAGTATAATTGGCCAATTTATCACAAACATCAAAACAAACAATTGACTAAAACAAATAAATCTGGCTCCATATTTCTTTCTAAAAGACATGGAAAGGGATTCATTTTTATATCATCAAGGTCTGTGTATGGATAGACAAACTAGAATTACCTTGCTGCTTTATGGATCTGGTCTACTGGATTTTAAGTCCTCTTACTTAAGGATAGAAGTTAATTTGCTGCTTGCTTATTCTGCCCATAGATGTGGTAAGTCATCAAGCTAGCAGAATACAAACCATTGAAAAATAGCAATTCTATTCTATTTACTGGATTAAAGAGAAAGCAATGTAAATTTAATTAACTTGCCATATGTTTTAAGAACTGTTAATTATAAAGATAATATAAGTAATGCTACTATCATGGTATTCCATGAGTGTATACTGATTTATTTCTTGAGAAAACATTATGCTAATATTGGGCTAAAGCAACCACAATCCTAATATGAGAATGTTATTTGATTCAACATGTAGCAAGAATTGCCATCTGTAGAACCCCTAGTATGAGCTTCTTGAATGTTGGAAGAAATGACTTAACTTGCTATCTTTAAAACTTGTCCTACTCCTTAAGAAATCTTGCATTTAAGGTATACTAAAGCACATGTCAATCCTAAGAAACAAGAGCATTTAATAAATTGATCAGGATGATTTAAGGATCTAAGTAGCTCCCTAGCATTAAGATGAGCAAGTGGAAAAGCACATTAAATTTTCCAAATGCTGGTCACTGTAGCATTTCTATCAATAATAGTGTGAGGGTCTTTAAGTCATTGCTTTAACATCCCCCAAATTATATCATAATAAATTGTGATAAAGCCATAATATTTCTCAAAATTTTTATTATATCAACATAATTCATGCTTAAAAACCACAGTCTAATGAATTAGCATATATAAAAAAGTTTTTAAGCAAATATGCACTTAACAGTTTGTTACTGAATTAAAATTTTTAAAAGATGATTAACCTAAAATTGCAAAAAATAAAAACACCAGGCATTGGGACTCAGCACTGATATTTGCTTCAGTCTGACCTTTGACATGTGGCTTAGCCTTTTTCAAGGTATGTTCCCTCAACTACGTAAGAAGAATGATGGTACCCAGCGATTTAATTCATTAAAATTTTGTGAGGGTCAAATAAGACCATACTGTAAAAGGTTGCTGTTTGTTTTTGTTTTTTGTAATGTGCTATTAGAAAGATCTATAAACATATGTAATGAAACCTTATAATGCCAATAAATATCTAAAAACTCACAGCAGGATGTCTTAGTACCATAAAAAAATTCCTCCAGTAGGAAGAGCTCATAAATAATGCTACATTTATATAATAAGGACAAAATCAAGTGTAAACATTGATAGAAACTTTGACACTTCTAAATTTGGAAAGGTTAAGTGAATGGCTTGTATTAATTCTGAATATCAAGAACATATTATTTGCAACTTCAGTTAAACATTTAGGGTATTGTTTCATATATATATGTATATATACACACAAATATATGGATATAGTTTTATTTGTTATATTATTATAATATATTATATGATCATATTTTAAAACATATACTTACATACATATTAATTTATTTTCCTTGCACTGTAGCAATGTGAAAATAGGGTAGCCAGTGAAATTTTCTTTCCTATCTCTTCTAAGTTGAAAATGATTAACGTTTCAATTCAAATTCTGAAAAGTTTGCCCTCCTTGACATTCTTTTGTTGAATAGTTTTAGTCAAACGATTCACAGGCACGTTCTGTATAGAAATAACAACAAAACAACAAAAGTCATGTTAAGAAGGCAGTGAAACCTTCCAGGAAATCTTTCTTTCCTCAATTTATGAATGATTATATTTTAAAGAGGGCAAGTTAAGAAATGTGTGTGTGTGTGTGTGTGTGTGTGTGTTTTAATTTCTGCCTTTCATCTTCCTTTTTACCTTAAGAGATTAAAATATAATCTAGATATATCTGAACCTGATCACATCTAGATTTGGGCGGGGAGTCAAATGCTTTAACAAAAAAGAACTGCTGTAGAATGATATCTGGCTTTTGAGAGAGAGAGAGAGAGAGGAAGGAGACAGGAGAAACAAGGGATTTTTATAGTAGGCACCTGTATCGGTGGGGTTTTGTGTGTGTGTGTATGTGTGTGTGTTGTGTTTACCCTAACACTACCTTTGCTAGGAACTTCCCCTCCAAAAGGATGTTAGTTTTTCTTGCCTTTTCTCAAGCCATATACACCCAGAACTGTGATATAATTATAGAAAAATAATGAATTAGAAAGCTACCATGAGCTTGCAGTCACAGGCATTTCTAAAAGAAAGAAAATCATATTATCTGGGAGCAATTAAAAATAAGAAGCTAGATTTTTTTAGACTATAATTTATTAACTTTGTGTCTCTGATTCGACTTTGATTTTATTTTTAACCTTGAGTCTTTGATTTAAACATCATAAAGAAGTTGAGTACTAAAGTCTTAGATACCATTTTGTTTTTAAATGATCAATGAAATTACAAAATGAAATCTCTCTTATTAGAGTGTAAAAATCCAAGGTAATGGTTTTTGTTTTGTTTCCAAAATACACAAAGCATAACTTTAAATTCTAATCTCAGATTAGATTATTAGGGTCACAGAATTAAATATGGCATGTATACCAATAGCAATCATTTAGTTTAAACCAACATATACCTGTCTATTTTTATATTATGTTCACATTCAAAATAACATTTATAAACTATTTCAGTATTTTGTGCTCTTTAAGGATATGAAGTGACATTTTAGAATACATGTCATATAACAGTTGATATGCAAACTCAGTTTTTATAAACCATATTTTATTGAAATACTTTGGAAGATGGATTATTTAAATAATGAATGAAGTGAGTCTGTATTTTAAAAAGTTACTTGTCATACATATGATTGAGTTGTTTTTACAAGTTCAAATGCATTTTTAATACTTTAAAAATTATAGCTGTTAAATATTTCACTTTGAATTTCAAAGTCTCAACTGTGACATACTGATAGCTTCTTATGAGATTAAAACCCCCCAAAGATGATATATACTGACATCACCCAATTGGTGTTTCCTTTTAGACCTTAGCTCTGTGTCTGTCTTTATGGTAAAAACTAGGTGATGTAGGCACCTTGTGGGCTGTAAGGTTAGAAGCATCAACTTAATCCTTTAACGGATACACCTCTGTTCTAACCAGCCTATAAGTAAAACTTACAGAAGAACAAGATCTTTCTGAGATTCAAAGGAATTCTAAAACAGACATGTCAGTATGATTTCTTTTTTGACAGAAGTACAAAGATGACAGCAGAAGCAGCAGCTGCCTGAGCTAATACACAAGTCTAAAATTGATAATGTCCACATTTTTGACATCCTGGGTTAGAGTCTTTTGGATGAAGGAGTTCAAGAAAGACTTTGATACGGAATGGGAGAAAATTTTTGCAAGTGAAACCGACAAAGGCTTGATCTCCAGAATATATAAGCAGCTCATACGACTCAATAAGAAAAAAATAAACAACCCAATCCAAAAATGGGCAGAAGACCTAAACAAGCAATTCTCCAAGGAAGACATACAAATGATCAAAAAGCACATGAAAAAATGCTCAATATCACTAATTATCAGAGAAATGCAAATCAAAACTACAAGGAGGTATCACCTCACACCAGTCAGAATGGCCATCATTCAAAAATCCACAAATGACAAATGCTGGAGAGGCTGTGCAGAAAGGGGAACCCTCCTACACTGCTGGTGGGAATGCAGTTTGGTGCAGCCACAATGGAAAACAGTGTGGAGATTCCTCAAAAGACTAGGAATAGACTTACCATATGACCCAGGAATCCCACTCCTGGGCTTGTATCCAGAAGGAAATCTACTTCAGGATGACACCTGCACCCCAATGTTCATAGCAGCACTATTTACAATAGCCAAAACATGGAAACAGCCTAAATGTCCATCAACAGGTGACTGGATAAAGAAGAAGTGGTATATTTATACAATGGAATACTACTCAGCCATAAAAACCGACAACATAATGCCATTTGCAGCAACATGGATGCTCCTGGAGAATGTCATTCTAAGTGAAGTAAGCCAGAAAGAGAAAGAAAAATACCATGTGAGATCGCTCATATGTGGAATCTAAAACACAAAAACAAAAACAAACAAACAAACAAAAACAAAGCATAAATAAAGGACAGAAATAGACTCACAGACAGAGAATACAGACTTGTGGTTACCAGGGGGGTGGAGGATGGGAAGGGATAGACTGGGATTTCAAAATTGTAGAATAGACTACACTGTATAGCACAGGGAAATATACACAAAATGTTATGATAACTCACAGAGAAAAAAATGTGACAATGAGTGTGTATATGTCCATGAATAACTGAAAAATTGTGCTGAACACTGGAATTTGACACAACATTGTAAAATGATTATAAAGTCAATAAAAAATGTTTAAAAAAAAAAAAAAGAAAGACTTTGATCACCTGTCTCCGGCTTAGAGCTGTCCACAGGGCAGGTGCTTCATGCCAGCATTTGTGACAAGGAAACCGAACATGCTGATGAGGAGAGCAAACTCCTTTCATCTCTGCTCCTTGCTTTTTCCTAGCTCTCTCCTCTCCCCTTTACCTGGCTGTCCCCTTCCATCTTCTCTCTTCTCGATTCGTTTCCATCATCCTTCTTACTCTTCTTCCCTTTTCTTCTTTTCTTCCATTACTTGAAGCATTCAATAACCTATGCCTTCTTTTTTCTTTCTTTCTTCCTTTCTTCTTTCTTTCTTTCTTCCTTTCCTTCCTTCCTTCCTTTCCTTCCTTCCTTCCTTCCTTCCTTCCTTCCTTCTTCTTTCTTCTTTCTTTCTTTCTTCTTTCTTTCTTTCTTTCTTTCTTTCTTTCTTTCTTCTTTCTTCTTTCTTTCTTTCCTTTCTTTCTTTCCTTTCTTTCTTTCTTTCCTTTCTTTCTTTTCTTTCTTTCCTCTCTTCCTCCCTCCCTCCCTTCCTTCCTTCCTTCCTTTTTGCTTTATCAGAGAATAAAACAAAAAAGCAAACTCCTGCCTTTGGGGAGCTTACATAATGGTGGAGGAAAAACAAACAATAAAAGTAAACACAGTAAATGAGTGCTTTATACATTAAACAAGATGAGTGGAAAAAAAAAAAAAACAGAGTAAAGGACCACGTTTGCAGACGGAAGTGGTGTTAAAGTTAAAAGGAGAGGGTAAGGTAGGCATCATTATAAAGAGGCATTTGAGCAGATGCATGAGATAGGCAAGTGAATTAGGGTCATGTCTGCACAGTGACCCAAGCAGAAGAAAGGACAGGTGCAGAGGCTTTAATGAGGAAGTAGGGCTAGAGTCTTAAGAATGGCAAGAATGCAAGGATGTCAGAGTGGCTAGAGTTGAAAAAGCTGTAAGAAGGTAAGAGATAAGAGATAAAGCTCAGGAGGTAGGACGGAGCAGATCACCTAGAGCCTTACAGGCCAAAGTAAGGACTTTAGGCTTTACTCTGAGAGAAATTAGAGTCTCTGGAGATTCTGTGTGTGTGTGTGTGTGTGTGTGTGTGTGTGTGTGTGCGTGTAAGCTCTCAAGTCCGTTTGATAGAAAATTTGAAAGAATATCTACTAAAGCACAACCTCTCCACTTCTCCCCAAAACTCAGAGGCTACAATATCTACCTTGCTCCCGGATTATTACCGAGGGCTATGACTTGGGCACAGTGAGCTTCATGGCTGTTTAAAGATACCTGTACATCACAAGAGGACATGTACATTTTCCCAGAAAACTTACTTCTCTTTTGCTTTCCTGCCCCCATTTAAGTCACGAGACTATTGTGGAAGCAATGAGCCTGAAAAGAATGGAAGAAACATGGAGGAATACAGTTTTCAGAAAACATTATGTAGATTCATTTGAAATGAGATGAAATGAGAAGTCACAGGCTGCATTTTGTATGATGTGCTCCTCTGCCGTATCCACACATCTCTCCACATAAGCACTGCTACTTTTATAGAGGTTTTGCAGGGATCAGAAAAAGCTCTGCCTAGAAATAATGAGAAGCACATTCTGGGTGTTAACAAATTTTCATCTGATTGTCAGTATGTTCTGTCTGCTGGTAGTTTTGCCAAGTGTTTATTCCTCTGACTTGGGAAGGCAACTCAGACAGAAAAATATAGCAGGAAACCCTTAATTGCTTGTTATTGCCTTTTACTTTTTTATGTAGGCTTTTTGTAGTCCTTATCTTGTTCATAATATATTAAATATAAATTGCCACTGCTAAATTATTTTGAGATAGAAAAGATAAGCTGCATGAAATAAAACCCACAGGAAAGCTGTGATCTTGCAGGCAGATGCGGGGCCATCTGAATTGAGTTCTGTGCTCTAGAGAGGAGGGAATTTATCAGTATTTCTGGGTCTTGGGCTCAGGATGCTATGTGAGTGGAGGACGCATTGCTTCCAAGGAAAAGCCACTGCTTTAGATGAAAAATCATGAATGAAAAGGATATTTTGTAACATTCTAGAATTTTTTGTTTATGCTGGCTAGTGGGGGATTAAATCCAAAGTTCTTTCTACAGAAAGAACCATCTATAAATTAGCACGCTTTACCTTTGTCATCCTCCACATTTTCATCTGTGTACTTTAAGAAACCATAAGAGAATAGAAAAAGATCAAAACTCTAGTTCTTATAGAAAAGTATTTTAACTTTCAGATATGCAGAATCCCACATGCATTTAGCTACATCAGTGATTCCAAAGGGAAACTGAGTAATGATTGAATTTTGCCATTTTTTTCTGAAATGTCTTTAAAAATCTAATTTATTCTTTGAAAAGTGATGAATTGTGGCATGATGGCCAAATTTATTACAGAAATTTAGGACCAAGTCCTATAGTATTTTTCAAACTTCCAAAATGTTACAGGTAACATAAGTAGGTAAATAAATATTTACTAAATATAGTAACATAAGCTAAAAGTAAATAATATAATATTAAGAGATAAATAGATACATGAATAGAGAATAGAAAAATACATAAATATTACCATAAGATAAACGGTAAAATATGTATTAACATTAAATAAATTGTTGTGTTTCACAGAGATTATTAGATACATTAATGGATACTTCACACAATGGTGTCTATTACTACCGTACAAAATACAACATAAATACTTGAAATATGTCTATATCTAAGTTGAGCTAATATTTAAAGTCTATATATTATTTAATTTTAGCACTTGGGCTATATTTTTAGTTACATTTGTTAGGGACAGCAAATAATCCAGTGATTTTCTTATATTTATTATTAGTTTCATTAAATATATAGACACAATGAGCACATTTGACAGAGATTTGCTTATCGGAGACTAATTGTAAAATATCCATGGTAAATAGTTCTTGTTTTCATTGAATAACCTTTTTAAAAATGTTAGTCACTTTTTTATGTCTCCATCTCTTCCTACCTTTGAAAAATACAAAATAAAAAAAAAGTTCTATATGGGCAATATAGAAACTAAAAATTTGTTTTCTCCAAAGAGCTTATTGACAGTTCAGCATAATTCAGAGGTGTGTTTATTGAGCATTGGGTATTGGCCGGTCCTAAGTAATTTGTAGCCCATTAGAAAGTATTTCAACTACCTTTATTAAAATTTCTCCAACTTAACTCCACCTCCTCCATTCAGACAATTGCTTCCATCAGTTTCCTTCCTTTATTTGGAAATTTTATTTTTAAGTGTATTAAAGAAATTTTAAAAATTAATCATTGAGTTCCTTTACCCTCTATAGTCCAATTTTCATTCCCATTGCTCCATTTAATGCTCTTTCTAGGCTCATCAGTGTCTTGTATTTTTCAAAACCCAACTGTAATTAATCATACCAGCTAACACCTGCCCCTTTTGACAGTGTGGATTCTTTTACTGGAAAATCTCTCCTGGCTTTGTTTTCCATGTAAGATTCTTCTCATCTACTTCTCTTATTACTCTTCCCAGTCTCTTTTGCCAGAATGACCTTATCGCTGGCATTTGTCTTTTTCTATTTATTTATTTGTCTCTCTTTGACTTTATATGCTCACTACTTTCAGGCATCACTCATATCTTTATGATTATAAATCTTTATTTCTAGCTTCTCTCCAAGGTATGCCACTGGCATTTCAATCTCAGTCTTTGAAGATCAAATTCTGTACCACTGAATGACTCCTTAATTCAGCCTTACTCTCCATTCCCATCTTATCTTTATTTCTTCAGTATCTTGCCCAGACTACCGAATTTAACCTCCACATTGCTGAAAAAGTTGTATTTTTAAAAGATCGGTCAGCTTTGTAAACTATTTGTTTACAATATTTGGCTATCTTCTTACCACAAAGTCATCAAATTCAAATGTCTTATTATGACATTCCAAGTTATGAACGATGCTATCTGGGTGCAACTTTCTTTTCTACTGTTTTCCAGCCACACCCCACACTTTTGACTCAAATTTGTGTACCCCAAACTTTTAGTCCTTTAATGATAATGTTTATTGCTCTGGAATGTATTTATAACTCTCTTTTTGGAAAGCATAATTACAATCTGGAATGAGTGAATTTAGAAAAGTTCCTGGTGCATAATACGTTCTCATTAAATGCCAGTAACTATTATTTTTATTACTCATATTCATAATAGTGAGAATGTCCACTTCATTGGTAATAACTTTTACTGATGCTTACCACCATTTTTCCCCTTCTTTCTTTCCTCTAATTAGAAATTATTTGTTCTTTCTTAATTTTCTATAGTTAAACAAAGTTGCTGCATTATTATTTCCATTTGGATTTGACCATATTGCTATAGTATTTATATATATATGTGTGTGTGTGTGTGTGTATCTTATTAAATTGTTTCTTCTTGGATAAAGCTGGTATGTTCATAACATCTTCAAAAAGAAAGAAGTGAGTTGGAAAGAAACCTGCTTTCCAGATTTGCTGGGGATATTGAGTGAGTTTTAAATAACAATATTAATTTTAAAGTAAAGAAACACTGGGTGCTTATAGCCATCTGAATTTGTATATTTAATAAGATAATCAGGTTTCTAATCTCTCAAGCAGAGAACTTCTTTAGGTCAGAGTGCTTTAAACATACCCAGTTTATGAAAATCTTTCTCTTGACCTGGCTTTCAAAAAAGGTCTTTTACTATTCAAATAAAATGTAGGATAAAAATTCCTATGTTTCGGATTTCAAGTTGAATGGAAGGTGGAAAATAATGCTTATATGTGAGTTTATTCTACTCTTACAGTAAGAACAGAGTCATTTCAGAGTTAGAATAAGGGAGTGAGGGAAGCCAATTTTCCTGCACTCAGCACTGAATGAGGAAGACCTACTTCGTCAGAATATGCAGACTCCAATTATTCGAGAATAAGAGGCAAGATTCCAGACAGCCTCCTGTCTACCTCTACAAGGATTAAGGTTAAGTTCCAGAAGTAGGTTCAGTTCCTGACAGATCTTAACATCTTTCAAAAAGAAACACAAAATTGGCAGCATAATGAAAAGGAAATAGAATTCACTTCCATATAATTATGGAGAGATGCTACAATTTGAGGAAAATGTTCAATTCAGAACTAGTGATAAAAGCAGTGGTGAGACAGACTTGTTCAAACTAAGGAAAAGTTTCTTATAATCAAAGACACAAAAGAGTTTGGGTTTTAATCTAAATAAATGATCTGAGTGCATACAAGTGAGGACCTCCCAAGCAAAACTCTGTGTAGTATATACTAATCATATTAATAGTTATTTATTAATAATTATTTAATAAATTCATTTAGTATATACTACCTTCAGGCATGGTATTAACTCATTGAACTTCCATAATAACCTGTAATTTTACATACAATAATGGTGCGAATGCTGATCTCTTCTACACAAATAGTTAATTTAGTGACTTTGAATCTACATTCACCATGGGGACCAAAATCACTGCCGAGCACTCAGAAGAGTGAAAATAGGTTTATTTTCTCAATTACATTTATTTCATTTTCTCTGCTCTCTAGAGCTTTCTGGATTTGTTTTTAATTTTTTTTTTTTTTAGGGGGGAAATAATTAGGTTTGTTTATTTATTTATTTATTTTATTTTTGACTTTTGATGGAGGTACTGGGTATTGAACCCAGGACCTTGTTCATGCTAGGCACACACTCGACCACTGAGCTATACCCTCCCCCTTGGATTTTTTTAATTGAATGTATTTGTTACACTCATTATTCAAGAAATATTATTTAAAATAAAATACCTTAGAAAGAATTGAAATTAGTTACTGACAAAGCCGTTTCCCTTTATTCCTACTTTCAACTTCTATGACCTTGTCTATCAGAGATAACCATTAATAGAATGAGTGTGTATCATTTCAAATTTCTTATTAATTTTTTTATATATATTTATCTGTCACAGGTATAATAATTGGTATAGGAATATGAGTTTATTATTTTTGTAACACTGCCATAATAAATGACCACAAACTTAATGGCTTAAAACAGCACGATGTTATTATTTTAAAGCTTTTACAGTCAGAAATCTGGCATGAGTCTAACTGGGCTAAAATCAGTGTGTCTGCAAGACCTCATTCCATCATAGAAGCTCTAGGGGAGAATACACTGTCTTGCCTTCTTAGGCTGCCTGAGACTGTCCACGTTCTTCAGCTCATGTTCCCTTTCCTACATCTTCAAAGCTAGCAACATGACATCTCTCTGACATTCTCCAGTAGCCACATCTACCTCTGCATCCAGATGGAGATTATCCCTCTTCAGATTCATGTGTTACCTTGGGCTTCCTGGATAATCTCTCCCTCTCATAATTCACACGTTAATCTCATCTGCAAAGTTTATTTTGCTGTGTAAGATAACATACTTACAATTTATGGGGATGAGGAGGTGGGCGTCTCTTGGATGCCACTTTACTTTCACCACACACGCACACAGGCGCACACACATGTTATTATTTGTAAATTAGATGATAAAGTATCATTTCAAGTCTCATAGCTTCCATTCTGTTTTTTTTTTTTTCTGTGCAGTAAAAGTCAATATCACCTGCACAATGTGTAAGAAGCTACTGAGGGAGGAGTCTTGAGGAGCATGGAGTGTTGTCTGTGTGTATACATAGCCAGGACGTGGGGATTAATGTCGGGGATATATATGCGAGGCTCAGGGAAATGAATTGAGATGGGGATAAAGACTATGTTTGGGAAGATAACTTGCTGATCCTTCTGAACAGTAGTAGGATGAGGGCAAAACCTTACATAAGGGTTGAGGGTACAAGGAAACATGCTTTTGGTGACCTAGGGGTATTGTGATTTAAGTAAGTATGGTGTTTTCAAAATATGCCACTTTCTTTTTTTTTTTTCTAAAAATTACTTTAGTTTCAGAAGTCTTTGAGAGACACACATCTTGTTGGAGCCCTGACGGGTATTGTGGTGGTATTTTGTGGACAGAACTGGAGCACAGATCAAATCTCTCTACTAAAACAGTGCATAATTTACTTTTCTCTCAATAAGCTTTTTTTTTTAAATGTTTTTACCTAGAAAAGATGAGTGAAATCTGTTCATTAAATAAAAAGACTTTGAGAACCTACAAAACTATGTTGTCTATTTTATATCGCTTAAAATTAACTTTTAGATTAAAGAAACTATTATTATTATTACTATTATTATTATTTGTAAAACCAAAGGCATTTCTGGCATTTCAAACTCAATGATTTATTCTGTCATGATAAAAGAAATGATATTAACACACTTTGAGTAGTTTTTGTGGCACAAATAAATGTGCCATGTCTTTTCCATCGGCGTTGTTTCCTGGGATAGTGGCTTATTTTATAAGTGAAGTCCTGGAGTAATATATTGGAGTTAATAGCACTGAAAACATTAGCAATAAAACAATGTAACTAAATTCTTCACTAGGAATAAAGGCACCCTTTTGATAGATACAGATAATAGTTAATTGTAAAACTAGTTTTCAAAGATTGTGAGTCCCCAAGAAATATGACAAAATTTGATTTCATTGGATTTTACCAATGTGCTTAGTGTTTAATTTGACTTTATAGATCATAAGTGATGGGCTGTGTTGAATGGCCTACATTTTTCAATAATATACATTCTTTAACCTTTTGAATTGTTTACCTGTTAGGTTCTGCTTCAAGTGTTCTGTTATTGTATTATATAGCATTTTTAGTTTTGGAAATTAAACTCATTTGTCTCTAATCTGACAGGACATCTTAAAACATAATGTTTATAACAGAATAGATAGAAGTAATTAATTTCTAAGTTGCAAATGAGAGTCAGATCTAAGCCCATCTTTATGAAGT
Source organism: Camelus ferus (assembly GCF_009834535.1). Taxonomy (NCBI): domain Eukaryota; kingdom Metazoa; phylum Chordata; class Mammalia; order Artiodactyla; family Camelidae; genus Camelus; species Camelus ferus. Next base: position 5,770,908 of record NC_045724.1, on the reverse strand, counting down.
TACTTCACAGAAAGCCTGTGCTTATGAGGAGAGTAACCAAATACAGTAGATCATTTAATGTCACACCAATCATTCTTTTTCATCCAAGAAATATTTATCTGCACTGAGTATTTTCAGTTACATGGTACACTTAGAGCTGAATTCTCTTTCTGGTCGAACTTGGCAATGCATGTTCCAGAGAGATATATGGTGTAGTGAAAGAAGAAGATTTAGGAAGACAAGACATTTTTTCCTCTCTGGACTTTTTGGCACATAAAAGTCTTGTCTGTTTGACATTTACTACTTTTGCTTTATGGTTTTGTCCTGTTTTCCCTTCGTCCCATGCCATCTTTATCAAACTACTGAAATACGTTTTGCTAAATACTCCAGATGGAGCAGTGACATCCTTCGATCCTAGATAGAAACTAGAAAAATTGCCAAGCTTCTACTTTTTTATAGCCCCACATTTTGAACATATTGTATAATTCGACTCTGGCTCATAACCGTATTATTATTGCTAATTGTTTATGAGGTTTTTTTCCCCTGAAATTCCCAGTCCCCAAATTGATGTATGTCCAATGCATGGCAGAACTGTAGATACTAAAAAAAATCTGCTGAATGATGTATATTTGTTCACTCTTTCATTATATCAGATGTGGATAAATTTATTTTAGTACAGAAAATATGTGTGTATGAGATGTGCTCAGAGGGAAAATAAACTCACACTGAGTCTTGATTTTAGTCTGTGATGAATTAATCATATGCTGTAGAATTTCAATAAATATTTAGAGAATTAAAGCAAGTACATATGTTTTTAACAGGTCTAACTGCTTTGCAGATGGAAAGGATCCTGGCTGTGGGGTAACTGCACCATTTTAGTTTTGATTAGTTATAAAAATGTTAAAGACTTCAACTTTGATTAATGGCAGACAAGATGTTTTGCACCAACTCTCCCACCTAGAGCATCTAGAACTGAAAGAAGAAGTATCAGTGTTGTAAAATATCACCCAGCCAAGGTCCAAAAGATGGAAATATAAGGATGAGCCAGGCCAGAAAGCCTAACAGACAAAAGGATGAATGACACTTTCGACAGCATTGCGGGAGTGGGAGTATACAGTTAGAGTTCAGGACTTGATGGGCTGGGGAAAAGGAAAAGTTGTCTAGTAAAGCACCCACATTTTAGTTTGGGACCATAATATACTGCAACTAGAAATAAAGATGAACTGGAAGTAAATGGTCACTTGTCTGTTAAAAGGAAGGTAAGGAGAAGTAACAACTAATTGCACTATGGTATCTCGGTGTTGGATCCTGGAGCAGAAAAAAAGCCATAGTGGAAAAAATGGAAGAAATCTAAATAAAATTTGTAATTTAGCTAACAGTATTGTACTATTGTTAGATTCTTAATTTGATCATTGTACCATGGTTATAAAAGATGCCATTATTTTTTTAACCTGGCCATCTGGAATTCTTTATATTAACATTGCCATCACTAAGCAAAATGGGGTTTGTGTCACTATGTTAATATTAAGCACAGTAAATCCACGGCAAGAAACAATACTATAACTAAAGAGGAATATTTCATAATAACAAATGATTCTGTTCTCCAGGAGAATATAATTCTCATTTTGAATGCACATATGAATGTTGTCTGACAATATATTACAAAGTGAGATCTACAGGGGAATTGTAGAACTCTACAAGGAAAACCAGAATAACAAATTATAGTTACCAAATGTGGAAAGAAAGGCATAATAACAGAAAGATCAGGGAGGAATAAAATGAAAATATAATCCTGAGAATCAACAAACAAATTGTTCTTTGAAAAGTAAAATACAATTTATGAAAACTCAAGAAAACAGAGCAATAACATACGAAAGTAAGCACAAATAACCAATGCCAGAAATTTAAAAGTGGACATCAACACAGAATCTAGAGATTGAAAAATAGAATATATTATTAACATCTTCATATTATTACATGTGAAAATGTAGAGAAAATGGACAAATTCCTAAAAATAAAAATAACTTTCCAGAACTGACACAAGGTGAAAGAGAAAAATTGAAGTGTCTTATTATTATTAAAATAAATCCAAATCCATAACAAAACTGTCTGCAATTACATCCAGGCTCAAATGACTCCACAGTGAGGATATAACATCGTTCTTCAAAAATATTTTACAGAGAATAGAAAAGGGAGGGCTCATGTTCTGACTTATTTCACAAGAATATCAAAATCTTGTTGCTAAAGTATAAAAATGGCATTATAAGAAAAGGGAAATTGCAACCTCTGACACAGATATATAATGAAAGATTATGAATTAAAATATCTCATAGACAATATAAAATACATACAGTGTCTTAAAGGGACGAAATCTTCTTTCATGGTTAAAAAGTTGATGACAGAAAATTTTAGAGGAAATTGCTAAATCTGCATATAGGAACACATATTCCTAGAGCAAAGTGTCATAGTTAGAAGTAAAATATTTCTATTGCATAGGTCTTAGTCACTATAATACAATGGAAGCAGTTTGTATTTTTTGAAATTCATTGAGGGGCTAGAAAGAACTTTGGAGGTCAATTTAGGTGGCAGAAAAAAGTAAGAAGAAATAAACAAATTATTTTACCAAGAATCTCATTAACAACCAGAGCTATGGAAGATTGACATAGAGAAACATGCCATTCTTCTTTCTGCTAATTGTGTATCAAAAATTTTGTATAAAGAATGAAGATATCCCATGCACTACTAGACTGTTTTTCAATGGTTTATTTCACTCTTATGATAATTTACCTTTTCTAATTTTTATTTGACGTGTATTTGGTTACAATATTTTATTAGTTTCAGTTGTACAACATAGTGATTCAATATTTTTATAGCTTAAACTCCATTAAAAGTTATTATAAAATATTGGTTATCTTCCTTATGCTGTATATTTTTGTATCTTATTTATTTTATACATAGTAGTGTGTACCTCATATTTTTAATAATAAGTACTGTTCGTTGATATTACCAATGTTAAGACTAGAAAGCTGTTCGCATCCAGAACCATGACATAGCCAATCAACCAACACATACTGCACTTTTATCATACACTGAGCATTCAAGATAGCCACCTCTCCATTCACATACTTCATGCTCTAGCTAAGGATTAAGAAAATAAATGATCAGTTAACAATATAAGTACTGAGGGTAAGCATAAAATTGCATGTCACTCAGAGGAGGGGCTCAAATATCGGCCTGAGATTTCAGGTAATAATGTCTATAGGTACTGGAATGTTAGGAATGGTTAAAAAGGAGTAATTAAAAGTTATCTAGATACAAGAAGGGTGTGGCGAAAAAGAGAGATCACATATACAAAAGGCAACAAAAATGCTCAGGGGCACTTTCTATCGCTTATTTAAACTTTGAAATGATAATTGATTTCAACACAAATTCTAACTGTAAAAAAATTCAAATTACAACCAGGCAATTCTAAATTATTTATACCGGTTTTTTTCCTTTGTATTTATAAACATATGGTAAGTGTGCTTATCTATTTACTTTAAAATATAATTCACAGAAGACACAGATTACCCTACCAAGGTCTAGATAAACTGAAATAATAAAAAACATATTTGGGAGAAATAATGATATATTGCTAACCATAACCCCCCTCAATATGTGGAGCAAAGCTTTGTTACCACTAATAGCCTAGGGAAAATTTAATTAAAATCCCATAATAAATCTCTGTAAAGTATGTTTCCTTTGCTGTTCCTGCAATCCAATCATTCTCAACATTTTGACTGTGACATCTCATACTTATGATTACCAGCTTTGAAACCCAGCCATTAGGCGATGTTAAGTTACTAGTAAGGGATGTTTTGAAAAGATCCTTTCTCTCTTAATATAGTTTTCATGGCATTATTTTTATTAATTTTGTATGCATTAAATGAGATTTATTTTAAGAATAAGGTGGTGCAGTGAAACAAGTACCAATTTTGGTATCAAATAAGTCTAAATTCAGTTTCTTGATCTTCAAGAGATGTACTTTAGTATTATTAGTATTACTTCTTATAACTGGGACAAAGTCTGAGTTAAATGTTCTTCTCACTTCGTGGCAGATATTGTCAATCCATGAAAAATCCCTTTTTATTTCCCTTATTGATGCATTTCTTTCCTTTTCTCCCTACTCTCTACTTTCATCCCACCCCATCCTCCTTAGACAATAATTGGAGGCTTCTTGGTATGGACTTTTGAGTTTGTATGTAACTTTTAAAAACATGTATTTTTGCATATGTATTTATAGATAATTTACACAAATCATACAAATTTACACAAACAGTATTCTCTTACAGATTTCCCTTTGTCTCTAAATGTTTAGGTCCTACATAGCCTGCCATCTACACTTAGTTTCTTGTTCCTTACTCTTTTCCATGGTGTTCACCTACCCCATTAGACTTATCCATTAGAAATCCATATTTTCTCTAATAATCTATACTCATATATATTCAATTATTTGCTGTTATGAGCTTCTTCATACATATTGCACAGTCCTTTATGAAAATTCCTATATGAGAATTTCTCTAAAATATATACTTAGGAGTTATTGTTGGGCCGTATGATATATACAACCAAATTTGATGAAATTCTGTTAGATTGCTCTCAAGAAAGGATATGTAAATTAATTTTCCCACTATTGTAATTGAGGAATCCTATTTGATCACATTTCCACCATTATTTGGTATTACAATACTGAAAGGTAAAATATGACCCCAAAGCCTGCATTTTTTTCTCCTAATATCCTAAACTATACCCTTAGAAGGCAAATACTATGACTTAAGTATTACCATAGGGAATAATTTTAACAATTACTTTTTTATTTAAAGACATTTACAACCTCTCCACCTAAAATAGAATAAATCCTTAAGTTACCCAAGGCCACAAGTTAAAATTAATTGCCTATTCTGCATTTGTTAAGATTTTTTTTATTTGCAAGTATAAGAGTACAAAATTCACACAGGCATTAAGAATATGGAAAATTATTCCAGAGTTAGGATGAGGCTCAGGCAGCATGTTCCATGATTCCTCCCCTCATCAAAGACCTGTTTTCATTGTGTCTTATGTTTCTACCTTCATACAGAGTGTATATTTTCTTGTTGATTTTTCTCAAACTCATAAAATGGTTTCCAGAAAATTTCAGGACTTACAGGCTTCCTGTTTCCTGTCTGATGGAAAGAGAAAGCTTCTGCAGGAAATAGTAAAAGAGTGAGCCACGATGTTTCAGTATGTCAAAATACATTTTATGGATCTCATTTGCCTGAATTGGGCTTCTTGCAACATCCTAAACGAAGCCAACTAGGGACTAATCCTGAAGTTAGTACTAATGTTGGCTTGTCTCAAAGTATCTGATCCTTGTAAGAGTGGTAAATACAGAATTGACAATCGAGATAAAACAACAAAAAGGAAGGGTACATAGATGTGGAAAACAAAATTTGCAAGCATCTTCATAAACTAGAAAAATTGTGTACTTCTATGTAATTAAAATAATTTAATCCCTTCTAGACAATTATAATGTTGATAAAATTTAGACTAATCTTTAAAAAATGGAGTTATGCTAGTATTTTACTAAGATTATTATTTATTAAAAATAAGAAATATCCTTTATCAAGTTAAATAATTTTACAATGCATAGAGATTATCCTTTTGCCCTGCTACCATCTTATTCCCATATCCGTGTTCATATAAACATATGTTTCATGATACGAACAGATTTTGTGAGAACACAGTTTACTAAAACAGAGTGTCACAATTTCACAAAAGGAAATGAAAACATTTATCATTCTGTAACTTTCTTTCGTTTTCATGGAATGTTATTTTTTAAACCTTTCTCCATGCATGTCAGTGCATAGAGATTTGTCATTAATTTTAAAAGATGTATGATTGTATTTTTGCCTCAAGGGCAGGAATGACATATTTTAGGAGGGGTATGGGATAAAGGAAGTTAGATGTTTAAAAAACAGTTAGAAGTACTGGGGTGGAGGGGAGGCAAAGAACTCCCCATTACAACTTCCGAGAAATCAGTGAATCCCCAAAGCCCAGGAAGTGCCTACCAGTGATCTCAGCTGCAGATCCTTAACAAACCTCACGTGGAAACTGCTTCACATTTCACATCTGCCAAAGTGTCTTATCTCTTCCAGGAGAGAATCATGGTTTTCCCTTCTCTTTGCCTTTAAATATTACACAAGTACTTTTCATGAATGTAAATGAGAATCCTATCTGTAAGGGTGTGTGGGAAATAGAATCCACTTCTAGATATGTAATTAAAAGTTGACAAAGTTAGTATGAAGATGAGTATCCACACATTCCTCCGCTGATAGACACTCAGATTATCTGTTCTTTTTTAATTAACAATGTACTCAAAACAAGCATGTCAGTAATTTAATTGGATCAAATGGAACTACTTTTCTGCGGCAGTATGCATTTCATACAACAATGAAATTTAAAATGGGGAAGTTATTAAGTAAACTCTACTGTATAATTAGATAGTAATTTTTTAATCACTTTCCTCTGTAGACTGAAATAAGTTTGCACATATTAAAACTATGCACTAGAGTGCCATATTTATTTGATATTGTCATAATTTTTACAAAGGAAATATATTTAATTTTTAAAATATGTATAGAAATATTCCAAAGAAGAATGTGTACTCCTTTCTTTATTAAGTAACACTGGAGTAGTTTGGAATGAATGACACTACACAGTAACTCAAAGCATAAGGAAAAATAAAGAATATTATAAATATAATATCATAGGTAAATATAAATGCTTAATTACTATTCTTTTAGTCTGTAACTCCTCTTTTTTTCTATGATTTAAAAGGCAAATGAATAAGACAAAATTATAGTTCTGCTAATTGACACAATGTATAAAGACATAATCTCTGTCATTACCAACATTAAAAAAAGAAGGGAGAGCTGTTAAGAGTTTGTATAGTTATAGAAACCAAGTTGTTAGTTTAGACTAAGTTTTTATACATTTAAGATAGAATTTTCAAAGTAACCACTAAGAAAACAAGTAAAAATATATATACAGAAAGGAAAGAAAAAGGGAAAGAAAGTGGTATACTAAAAAAAAAAAAAAAACTAAATACAAAAAAGGCAGTAATTAATTAAGAAACAAAAATATGACACACAGAAAACAAATAGCTAAATGGCATAAATAAGTCTTTCATTATCAGTAATTACTTTAAATGTAATGGATTAACTAGCTAATTAACAGGCAGAGATTGGCTGGACAGCTTAAAAATACATATCTGTGTGCTGTCCGTAAGAGGCTTAGGTACAAAGACATAAAAAGGTGGAAAGTAAAGAATGAAAATAGGTATTTTATGTAAATACTAACTAAAAGATAGCTATGATGGCTTTATTATTACCAAACAAAAGGGATCTTAAGTTAAAAAAAAGTGTACAAAAAGGGCATTATATATTGATAAAATATTTAAAAAGAATAGATATTGATTGCATGATTCCACATATTTGAAATACATACAACAGGCAAATTCAAAGAGACAGAATGTAGATTAGAGGGTAGAGAGAACTGGAGTTATTGCTTAATGAGTACAGATTTCTGATCGGAGAGATGAAAATGTTTTGGTGTAGATAGCAGTGATGGCTGTAGATCACTGTGAACGTAATTAATGCCACTGTATTTTACATTAAAATGATTAAAATGTCAAATTTAAGTGACATATTTTTATTACTAAGTATAAAATATATCGTTACTCTAAGTTTTAGCTGTTAATTTTCTCATAATATAAAAATGGTAGTTTTTCATTTTCTTTGTAGTTTCAGTAATTTCAAAATCATTATGGCACTTAATAGCCAGTATATGTAACTATTTTAAAGCTATCTTATCTATTTTTCATTTTCATTATCTTTATTCCTAAGATCTCAATACAGTTTTGACATACCAATGTGTGGCTGAATATGAAGGCTGTTTCAGAAACACTTTTAAACACATAACTTTACTGCCCTTGAAACAGGAAATGTGTTGCATTGAGTTCTGTAATAACCAAGATAACTTTTCAATTTCAAGAGCCATACTATCTCAAGGGTTGCTTTCTTCGTTTGGTTTCATACCCTCAAATTGTTGGTTTGAGCAGAAAGTTTCCACTGATTTCCAAAAGGCTGTGAACGGAGACTATAAAAGGGCCTGGAGCCTAAATGAAAGCAGAATAGAGATTTGAGATGATCATGAATCTGCTTTGGTGGACTCACTCAGTCAGAATACGGCTAGAGTAATATGTAAAATAAAACTTATTTTCTCAAATGGAAATCGTACCAACAAGTTTCTGCCAAACAACGAAAGATATTTTTAAAATATTTTTTCTTAAGAGAAAATAAGGTTAAACCTAGCAGTTATTAGGGTATTCTGCCATCTTCATCTAAGTTTCTTGATTAAAATTAAAATAGGTAAATATACTTTATTTTTACATTATGCCTTCATTTCATTCACTAGACTACTCAGTGCGGTAACTGAAATTCAGAAGTAAATAAACCATAAAGACATAGTTGGTGTAGAGTTTATGTGGAACTACTATAAATACAATCTATTATTTTATAAGTTTACATTATTTTCATTTAACTTAGATTTTAACAAGTAGTTACTATGAATTCTTCAATACAATATCAAGACACTTTGTCTGACTTGATCCCTTTCAATCTTAAGAAATGTATTTTATGACCCAGAAAATTGTCTATATTTTTTCCACATGCACTTCAAAATAGTATGCATTCTGTTGTTGTTGGGTAGAATATTCTAGAAAGTTAAGTAGGTCACGTTGTTTGATGAGGTTGCTTAAATCTGATATAGCTATACAGAATTTCTGTCTACTTGTTCAGTGCATTACTGAGAGAAGTATATTGAAAGCCCCAATTATAATTTTAGAATTGTCTGTTTCTTCTTCCAGTCCAACAGTGTCTGCTTCATGTATTTTTGGTGCTCAGTTTTTAGGTGCATATGTTTAAAGTGGTTTTGTTTTCTTAATGATGCATTTTGATGTATTTATTCTCTGGCGTATTTTCAGGAAATTACCTTATTTTTCTCTGATAATATTATTTGCTACAAGTTTTACTTTTTCTAACATTTATATAGTCACTGTAATATTCTTTTATTTAGTGTTAGCATGGGATGCTTTTTTCTTTGCATGTTAATTTTTATTGTGGTAAAATAGAAAAATTAGAAATTCAAAATTGGGAGTCAATTCCATATGTATACCAGTAAACAATTTTAAATTGATGGGGCTGTTTATATAATCTTGGGCCAGAAAAAGGTAAAAGGTAAGGTCTCTGTCCTAATCTGGGCAACTGTAACATTTACAATTCTGCAGACAGGGGATTAAGTCAGAAACAATCAATGAGTAGAAGGAAGAAAACAGGTGTATGTGGTGTCATCAATGACAAGGAAAAACAGTATTTTTAAAAGAAAAGGAGTGTATATATGCGAAAAATTCTGCCCAGATGTCAATTAAAATGAAAACAGCAATGGCTAACTTTGATAGGATTAGTATCAGTGGAATCATTAGGGCAAAATAAATTTGATTAGGATAAGGAAATTAGAAATGAAAGAAGTAAATTTAATGACATTAGTTAAGTCTAATAAGAGTTTTTCTGTGAAAAGTTAAAAAAAATAGAGTGTTGCATGGAGGCGAACGTGGGGTGAATGGAAGTTGTAGTCCTGCCTTGTTTTGTTATATTTACTTGTTTTTGTTTATAATGAGTAAACGCAAGAGCATAGTTTTATTCAGTAGAGAGAATAAATTAGCAAATTAGCTGGCTTTTCATGGGAGAGGAACCACCTTGACTACCTACACTGAAGGAAATGCAGAGAGCATGGGTCCAGGTTGGGGAGGCATATAGATTTACAGGTGAGAACGTGGAGAAGCTCATGATTGCTTCGATGTTCATGGTGAAGTTCAAGACAATGACTTTAGCCCTTGCAGGTGACAAGTCACGGAGAGCAGAACTTGAAGTTTGAGGTATGGGGAGAAGGTATGAAGTCATTACGCTGGAGATGGAGAGAAAGAACACACTAGAAAAGCATAGGAGAATTCCCAAGCAGTGTTGAAGTCCTAATGTACTGAGAGATGAATAAGGTAGCTGTGTGATTTTTCTCAGACAGTATTCCACTGTTTAACCAGGTACAAGCATCAAAATAGTTAACATTTTGATTGGAAACCAGTTTGGAATTTTTCTACTTTAAATAAAGAAAAGAATAAGAAGGAGGAAGGATTTAAGGGAACTTGTGATGGGTTAATTATACTTAATAATGCAGAGTCAATATATTCAAGGTCCCAGTGAGTCACATAGTCATGACACTGAGGGTCAAGTGTTCCTCCCTTTGAGTTATTTGGTAGTGAACACTTATATAGTGACTAGGGAACTTTTACAGTGATGACTAAGATGGACCATCAGGTCTAGTGAAAAATCTACTGCACTGGAAGCCATAATAATAATAGGAGCAAATACAATAAAAAGTAGTAGCTAAAAAATATTTATTTAATACTTCCATGTGCGAAGCATTACATTAAGTCCTTAACCCACTAATTTCCCTAGCTCATGTTGAACAAAATCTCACGGTGCATTATCGTTGCTCTTGTTCTTTGTTTTTGTTTTTGCTTCCTTTTTAAAATAGGAAACCTAAGACTGAAAGATTTTCTTAGGGTCAAAAAGACCTGTAAGATATGGATTTTAGATTAGAAAAGACTGTCAACTTTATGGTGCATGAACACTGAATTCCATCACTAGATCTGTGTTTCCCAGGTTTTGTAACTGAGAAAGTCACGGTGCTTTATATTTTCATCTCCTCATTTGTGTTGTAGTAAATGCCGCAATATCCCTTTGTTTCTAATTTGATCTTTAATTTTCTAAAGAACTTGCTATCAGGGGCATGAAAAAGACTCCATCTAACTACTTTGGAATATATACAGATGGCACTTTAGTTACCGTTTTGAGATTATACTTTAAAATTCACTATTAAACTTCATATTTCACTATAAGTCTTCATAGTACAAACCTGGTACCTATTTAAAGTCAGGATTCTTTACTATCATAAACATAATTTTCTCTCATTTTAATAGGATATTATACTTAGTGCTTTCACACAAACTTTTTGTTATAGTTCTTACATTTGTAATTGGGAGCTACTGATCTACAGTGGCTAAGTTTACACTCAACATATTTAGTGATTTCAACATGTTTCTAAATAATACACAATTCATGTAGCATTAAATTGGCATAATGTTTGCATACTATAGGGAGTGTTTGGTGCCAAAAGACCATGTATTAAACATATAATGTATTTTAGGTGCAAAAAACATATAACGTCTTTACAATGTAACAATGTGTTACATAATTTCTTGCATGATACACCAAAGCACCAGCTTAGGGGCTCAGAAATTAATTAGAAAGGCTGAATAGTTATGGAAGCAAGGCAGTAATTTGTTCTAGAGAAAGCATTGTATATAAAACCCATTACATGCATTCCTGTCTTCTAATACAGCTCTAGTCTTGATTACTATATATTAAATAGTATTACATATATTAATATAGCAATATTTATACTACCATAGTAAATATAAATGTGTATAAATAAATGTGTATATGTATATACATATATATTGTTTTCCACTCTGCTTTGATCCTTACCAAACATTCCAGGCACTCAGTGCAGCTCACATGGCCTTTTAATTCTTCAGCATTGTAATAGAAGGTGCATAAACTTAAGTTATTGCATTTACTCACACTTTGATTCCTCAGAAATTGCCATAATATTATGTGTGAGGGAATAAATGTCTTTCCTCTCAATTGCATGAAGTTCACGATTTGGGGTTATAAATTAGTACCTCAGCATATCTACCAGCTTATAAAACAGAGTCATGAATGAAGACCAGAGTCTCTACCAATTATTCATGGCTAATGTCCTTCAAACAATGATGTACTTTGGAAGAATAAATTCTGTTTACCTTGGTTGAAAATTTTCAATAAATGTTATTTATAGAATATCAGGGCTACATATCCAGGGAAAATGCTTGTGTCAAGTGGAATATATGTGAGAGCAGCAGAGCTTGAGTGCGACTGAAATTCTCCACTTCCTGCTTATGTCCCTGAATCATGTTTTACCTGAAAATTATGTAGTGTATATAGTCAGTTAACTACCTGCCTAGCCAGAAAGATGGCTAGCTGGGTACTTAGGTAGGTAGACAGAAGATAGCCACTGATTAGACAGACTTAGGAAGGTCTGATTATTCCAAATTGATTTGAGTAACTAGTAAAACATTAAACTTGATATAAGCTTTATTGTTCTCAGAATATTCTTCAGAATTATCCTCTCAAACTTAAAAGTGAAGCATTTAAGCTGCACCCATATTGGCATTAAAGTGTGCCTGATATGATCTAGTATGCAGGATTTGACTACAAAGTGTAAACTATCCATGAATAGCTTTATTGCTTTCACATATACATAGCTTTATATATATATACACACACACATATGTACACATATGTATATAGACACCTTCACATATACATACTTGTGTGAGGCGCTGCATGTTTGTAAGTTTTTATGATACATAGACTATAAATGATGCAAGATAACGTTGGTCTCATTTAATCATGCATATTGGAAAATAAATTTTTTAAATGACAGTTTCAGATTGGTCCAGTTTAGAGAAAATTGTTCAAAATGATTTGTGAGTATGCTTCATATTTAAAGACAAATCCTACATATTTTATATAAACCTAAGTTCCAAAATGTAAACTTGCATTAAATAGCAATAGAGCACATGAAAAATGCTACCTGGAAAGAAAAGACCGGATGATCTTATAGTCTGTGGCGAAGTGATGTCATGATTGAATTCACTTAATCAAGGTCTAAGTCACTAGTGTTTGTAAATTGGGCATATCTGATATTGGTAGCGACTTCTGCAGCATAGATGTCATAACACGGGGAATTTTGAATGATCATAGAAGAGACCTTGAGAAATTGTTTAGTTCTACCTTTTTCAGAAAATTATGTATCATTGAAGAAATCTGATTTCCCTTTACTTTTTCATTTAGAATTGTCCCCAAGATCTCCTAGAATTTATTACAGAATATAAAAATCCGTATTACCCATGCAACTAAAGCTCTTACATTTTGAATCATTTGAAAAACAATACCAAGAATTTTGAAAGAAAGAATCCAGCTGGAAATATATCTGATGTATTTCACTAAAAATTTTCCCTAGAACTAAATATACTACCTACTTGGGAAAAAGTACTTATTTAGATACTAGCCAACTTTTGGGATAAATTCTCAGAACAGTCCATCAGTTATATCTAATAAATCTTTGAATTGTTATTCTGCACGTCTTCAAATGTAAAAAATAAAATAAAATAACATACAAGTATCATAAATGTGATCAATTTTCCCATAAATGTGAAAAATACATGTTTTAATTTTTAGGTGACTGCACATTCAGCAAATATTGATAAATTAATGCATATTTCCAAAAATGTCAATTTCTTATATTCAGTGTGATGAAATTAGTGAACACAAAATATTGATTAAAATTTCATTTCATTTAGGAAACTGCCAGATCTCATACCACAACCAGATTTATTCTAATCTGCATGATTTCAAGAGAATATACCATGATGAATACATAGACATCAGGCTCTTAAACTTGGAGTTGGGGAGAAGAAAAGCTGCCATGTGACCTCATCTTGAGGAATGTCACTTAGATCTACTTAGCCATTGCAGCTGAAGAAGGTAGCTGTGGAAATAATCAGCAGCAGCAAAGAAACTGAGGGCAAAGAAATAGAGCCCAACCACAGAGCCTACTCATTTTCCTTTGTCTTAAGTTCCTGCATGGGCAAGGAGAGATTTTAATAAACCTACTTGCGGGCTATGTCTAATTCTCCATTACCCAGTCAAAGTCTGTCTCCATTTGAACAGGACAAGCTTCCCACATGGTGAGTTTCAGGCTCAGAAGTCTCACATGTTTTAGAGAAGACAGTACAGGTATAAAACTACTGGATAATGTTTTCCCAATTTTCATTTACTTTCTAGTTCTCTTTGTATCTCTTGCAGACAACAGGATATAAAAATCATTGTCCAGCTCTAAAAATGAATGCAAATTAAGTGCACACCAGGCAAACAGGAAGGAGAGAAGATTATGAAGCTATTATATCTGTGTTCTTTTTGGGCAAATGATCAGCTCTAGAAATGTTTACCCCTTTAGGAAAAAAATAAAAAAAAAATCGGATATTTATTTTAAAAATCTATAGCAAAAAGCAAGGTAAGTCATAGAGCACATAAGAACCAGAGAAAGAAAATAGTATGGGATACTTACTATTAGGAAAAAAGGAGATATTAAAACAACTTTTACATATTTTCTAGCAACATAGAAAATGTCAAGACTATTCTATAAAAAAAGAAGAAATCAAAGTTAAATAAACTTAACAAAATTAAGAAAATAAATTTGGAACAATAAGCCAAAGTAAGAAGATTTGGTAGCAGAAGAATATGATATCAGAAGTCTAATAACTGTGTTGCCTGCTGATTGACAAAGGGCAAGTCTTTCAAATTATGAAGCAAATTATCAGATATTGTTTATCATCACTACATTAAAATCCTCTCTAATATGATAGCTTTGGCAGAGGTCTTGACGTTCATGGTCAATTTTATTCATTAATAATCTTATTTTCAGATTCTACTAAATTCAATATAATTGACACCAAAAGTTCAATCTCTCATTCAGTTTAAAGTGCTCTCCACTTTCTCAAATTCCTCTTCAGTCCTTAGTGTCTTCCCGAGCTCAGGCTTGATCTAGATTCAGAAATTTGTAGGAGGAATTGTTGGCGCAGAGTTTCTATCCTGCCTTCCTCAGTAGGTACTGTTTCAGTTCTCCTGTGGAACCAGGCTCAGGGGGAACAGGCAGTGAGTAGAAAAGGGCACAGTTTTACGTGGCTGGTGCTGTTGTGATGGTGCATCCACGGTTAGGGTTAGTGTTGCCAGCTAATGTCTTAAACTGTCCCCACTCTTCTCTTGGACACCAAGAACAGCCTTTCTCCTGGGAGAAGAAGTCAGCCTTTCTGATTTCTGCTGGCAGGCAGGTCTCTTCTAAAGTGTTTCTCAAAAAACGTCTTGCATAATAGCTTTCTGTCCTGCCCATTGCACCCTTGGGGGGAAAAGTTTGCACCTTTGCAAAACAAGAAACTGAAAATGTGGGTTGCATCCTACTTGGCCCTCTTCACTTTTTATCAATATTATTTTTCTAGTGGAGGTACTGGAGATTGGACCCAGGACCTTGTAAATGCTAAGCATGTGCTCTACCACTAAGCCATATCCCCAGCCCTCTATTTGCTTTTTTATTCTGGCTTGACAGACAGCCCAACCTGGTGTGGTGGGAAGTCTTCAGGGCACCAACTTCAGAGAAATTCTCATTTCACTGTTCATCTCGATGTAATTCTTTTGCAGAATCATATTTAATGTAAGGTTGGATGATGGGCTGCCAAACCTGTTTTAAGCTACTGTTTTTCATATCTAGCAAAGATGGTAAAGTACATTCTTTAGGACTTTCTGTTTTCATTTTGAGGCCTCAGTTGAAACATCTGGGTAGGAAAAAAAATTATAGAATTGTATTAATAATCAAGTGTTGATTAATTTAGAAATGGACACTTTATTTTCCTTGGGTTTAATTATAAATTGGTTTAACCTTTTTGAAATCCACTTTGGCAATATGTATGAAAACATAAAATGAAAATTTTCAAAAAAAATGTGTATGTATTCTGAAATGCTCATTATGGCCTAACTAATTCAGAAGCAAAAAGTGAAACGTGCTAAATTTTCAATAATTAAAGAGTAGATGACCATGTATGAAATATTAGAAAATGCAATACTATGCAACTATTTAAAATAATGCTATTTATTGAAATGAATAGATCTCCATGCATACAGATTGTCAAAACTATAGGTTATTCAACAGATGGTATTTATAAATATACCTATGTACAATTTAAATATATTTATATTTATTTATTTGACTATCTACTCATATATAAATGTCTGAAAAGATGTTCACAAAAAATAACAATGACAAAATTGTCAAGTTTTCTGATTGTTTATTTCTTTTGTATTTTTCTGTGTTGTTTCCATTTCTTTTAGTAAGGGCATGCTTTTTTTAAAAAAAATAAGTGACATGTTGATATTTTATTGCAAACTAAATTATTATACCCAAAAAATCATTTGAAGGGCTTATACACACCCTTATAATTACCAGTAATAAAGATAATAATGTGAATTATATTATTAATAATAATCTGATGACATTGGATCACTTTTCACATTCTCTTTAAAAGTTAATTAATGTGAGTATGGCAACTAACTGTATCTATTGCTTAAATACTTCATCAAGTGGCGGCATTAGATGGCCCCTGTGTGCTCTGCCCTTTTTTAATCATTTGAATTACAATTTATAGCAACCATGATATCCTTACTGTAAAGGGACTGCCAAGCAAGAACCCTGTATCTAGCTACGAAGGTTTTGCACTGCACAATGGCAGGTGATATTATTCACAGAGGTTATAATCTGAAGGGGGCCCCCACACGATGTATGCAATATGGTAGATCTGCTATGAAGTGACATTTCTGAGAATTATCTGATGTTTGCACATGCTAGAAATCTCTAAGGGAATTATACCAAAGAAGTAGAATCCCCTGCTGGATTTAAGTGCGCACCTGGCCTGCAACTCCAAAAGAGAATGTGGCTCAATTCTCATTCAAGAATTCCCAACTTTTGGGTTTAAGGTCCCAAGTTCAAAAATTAAGATTGCCCCTTTCAGGAAAAAAAATGGGGATGGTTCCTTCATGACTGCTATCAGGTTACATTTAATTCTGTCCCTGGCTTCTGATTGAGGCAAAAAAAAAAAAAAAATCATCAAGAGTACAGTAACTCTACCTTAGTTGTTCCATGATTGCCATGATGACCAGAGATGAAGGATTTCAGCCCTCTTCTCCAAGTTATTTTTCTTGCCTTGATGGAATTTGCAGGTGATTTTTATTCTATACAGATTTCTAAAAATGAGAAAAATGATTCAAACTCCTTTACCGTAGAAACAGATTTTAAAAGTTCATAACACAAAATTCATATGGTGAAGACGTGTGTAGATGGTTAACCCTGGTGCTGGAAGACTGCGCTGCTAATTTTCCCTGAAAGGCATTGTGCAGTCTGATGCCTCCTGATTAGAAGACCCGGAGGCCATGGGCTCTGCCCTGCCCCGCCCCACCAGGCATCACGGTGCTAGTTTTAAGGATGCAGAGAGTAAACGTACAGGTGGTGCTGAGGTTTTCTTTTGATTATTGTATACCCAGGGCAGAGTTATTGATCCCACAGTGTCAAATTAGCAGCACCTAAGTTGAAGTGTGATGCCCAGTATTTTAGTGGTTTTTAGCAGTAGATGTGTGACGGAGTTTATTAAAACACAGAGCTGATTGGAAAAGCCCTTTTTTATGAAGGAAAGTCATATTTTTTGGACAAATTAAACTTTAACTCATTTTTAGAAACTTTTTAAAAGGTCTTCCATTTGATATACTATGAATCTAGCAATTAGATATTTCAAAAAGGGAGTAGAAACAGAGCTATAAAATCAAATAAACACAAACAAAAAAGCAGAAACAATACACATATACACGGGTTTTGACTTTTTAATTCGGAATAGGAGATGAAGAAAGAAATAAATAAATATAGGTCTAGATGGCCAGGCTAAACAGGAAAGAAAGAAAAATTGAAATGGTAACATATCTAACTATTCTAAATGGTTAAATTAGGAAAGAGGGCTATTTTCACTATGACAAAAAACATGAAAGTTGACTAGGGTTCAAACAAGCCTGTATCAATAAAAGGGATGGGTTGGGGATCTCTGAGGAAACTTGGAGTCAATAAATTATTGCTAGACCCTCATATGAAATGCAAGGAAACAAAAGACAGTCTGCCCTTTGATGAGAGAAATCTATACTGGGTGGTTTAACAATAGACCAGAGTGGTGAGAGATTGCTTGCAGATCACCTGAAATACTTTCAGCAAGGTTAGATGAGATTCTAGATGACACAGTTACTACAGGGGGAAGGAGGAAGAACCTGGCTTATTCCCTCAAGGGAACACATCTGAGAAATTTATTGAGTTTGGCCTCTAAGGACAGTTATAGGTGAGAAGAGAAAAACCAAAGAGGAGAACAGACAGGGCAACAATAAATATGATCCAGGCATGTGTTTACTTTCTGTCTGATAGATGGTCCCAACCGTGTGTGATAATTCTACTCAGGTAGGGGAAGATGGAGAGGATCTCTTTCAATAATAGATTTTTTTTTTTCAGATCCAGAAATTATTGACTTCTTCTCTCATTCTGGAGAATCCTACAGGCAAGAGGAAGGTATTCAGAAAACAGAAAGTCCAAGTTTGAAATAAAGTGAAAATAAATGGTAGAAACTTGTAATAAAGGAAGTGAGGCTGGTTGTACAAGTATCACAAAAATAAATGGACACAGTTACATAGGCTGAAAATGTTGAAACGCAGCAAATCCTGTTTCAAGAGAGTTGGGGAGCAATGAAAACACACGAAAGAAGGTGGTTTACTGGCGTTGTGGAATGTGATGGAAGTCTTTTTTATTCCTTATCTGTATTCCACCTCTTTTATTAACATTGGTGAACACCTTCTGCACAGCAATAATTAATAATAGCGACAGCATACCTCATTGCTTTTTTCTTAATATTAGTATGATATATGTCTACCTTTTCAACCTTAAATACCATTTTGGCTATTAGTATGAGATATGTAGTCCTCACATACATAAACTCATAAGTTTATGCTTTACTTTTTTAAGAGAATTTCTTTATTAAGTGTGAGTACTGGATTTGATTAAAAGTCTTTTTAGCATCTGTTGAAATCATTCATTCATTGATAACCAGTAATATGTTGATATTTAGACCAAAATGAATCATCCTTAGGATCTTGAACTAAAGAAACACTACTTAACCATGGCCAATGCTTTCTTTAAGGGATTTTTTTCTATTTTACACATGTATTTTATTTAAGAATTTAGCATATACACTTCATATATGGGATTCAGAAACCAGTGATCTAAAATTGAATGCCGTAGAAATGTTCTTAAATGTACTTGTCAAAAAAAGTTTCTACAGTAAAATAGATATTATAAAAGCTTCTTTAGCAAATAGCTCTTAGAATATACTGTATAATCACATACTAAATCCTTCAAAAAGTCTCCCATTTCATCAAATAATCCATTATATTAGCTGTTTTTTTTTAAAAAAAATTCCTAGTATTTGTCTAGCTTATTATTTTAACACATTTTTTCTCTAAGCTATATATGTGGTAGGCAGAATTTTGGCCCCCATGACTTTTGCCCCCTAGTTTCATACCTGTGAATATGTTGTTACATTACTAGCAAAAGGGGCTTTGCAGATGCCATTGAATTTACTCATGAGTAGACCTTAATATAGTAGGGAGATTGTCCTAGATTATTCTGATAGGCCCAATGTATTCACAGGAGCTCTTAGGAGCAGAACTGTCTCTAGGCTCTGAGGAGAGAGGAAGTTAAAGAGATGTGGAAAAAACGGAAGTCAGAGAAATCCACTGCACCCCAGCTGGTTGTAAAGATGCAAGAGGCCATAGTCAAGGGGTGCAGGAGGGTTGAAGAAATTAAGAATGACCCTTGGCCAATTGTTGGTTCCCTGGTCAAACAAAGGAGCCTTCAATCTTACAGTCACATGGAATCGAATTCTACCAAAACCCCGAAAAGGCCTACGTGTGGATTCTTCCCTAAAGCCTCCAGTAAGTGTCCAGGTTGGCTGGTATTTTGGTTCCAGCCTTGGGAGACCCTAAGCAGAATGTCTGTCTGAGCCCATCTGGGCTTCCAACACTTATAACTGTGAAATGATAAATGGGTACTATTGTAAGTTGTCACATTATGGTAACTTATTAGGACGGCAATAGAAAGCATATAGTATTTAACACAGTTTCACTGAGTAAATAATAGAGAAGTGCATTTTTAATTAAATAGGGGTGGTACGGTAACCTTGAACTGTAAAATGACTCTGGAAAATGTTTCCTCTTGAATGACTCTAGATTTTGCTTTAGAAATAAGGAACAATTTGGACCTGAATCCACACATAAAATTTAGTATAAATTTTAGTCTAACACATTTAAGTGGTGTTACGTTTAACTGCATTTGCACTAACTGATATTCTCACTGTAAGGATGAAGCATTGCTCAACCTTAAGAGAATTTCAGCCTTCCTACACTACAGTGATTAGTTACGATACAATGATGGTGGCGACACTGCTCCCTAGAGGATACAAATCATTACTGTGGAAAGCGTTTTGCAGTTCTATTATTTACTAGTCAGCTGAGTGTATTTTCTCTAAGGAAAATAATGTCCATGAAATATTCATCAAAGATTCCAGACATTTAATTACTCCTTTGCTGGAACCAAAATGCTCAGATGTAATAAAGAATAAAATATTAAATAAACGCATTTGTACAAAGGATTTTGAAAATTATTGTATTTACTAGTGTTAAATTTACCAAGTGAATTGATTTTTTTTTTTTTTGTGAAAAGTGGCCATAAAATAGTTATTGAAAGATTTACACGATATGAAATTAGCCAAGAATCAAAGGAGGGAGTCTGGCAGCTGCCAGAGTTGATGTTCAAGGTCAAGGAGAGAGACAGAGACAGAGATGATAGGGATAGAGACAGAGACACACACAGAGAGACAGAGACACGGAGAGGAAGAAAAGCTCATTTTGACCTTTCTCCCGCCCTACGGTTTGGAAGGCGCTGGCTGAGTTCAGCTGCACGCTTGTTGACAGAGCAGCTCAAGAGCGACAGCCGGTAGGAACCAGTCAGCTCCTGACACCAAGCCGACCAGCAAGGAAGGAAATGGGTTTCAGAGGAAACAGGCTAAGCTTAGAACAGGTGACCAATCCGCTTTTGGCCAACTGCTTTCAGGAAATCGGTAAATTCTCATTTTAAACAAAGTATTTCTTATAAAATAATGATACAGAAGTATCTTTCCCAAGCCATAGCACATACACAATAGGATTGATACACACAACTTTGTAGTTTTTGAAACTCACTTTAGTGAATAATCATTTAAATTATTAAAATTACACGTTGTTATAGAATTTTTGAGAGAATGTTTTAAAGATCAGCCAATTGCTCACTTCACATAAAGATGGGAAATTTGAAACCAGTATGATGTAACTGACTTCTCAGACCCTCATCATTCTACTTGCAGTCATGCATTGTATGACTCTGTTACTCCCTTTTAAAAGTTCTGAGAAAAATGATACATGAGGCTTACGTGTAGGAACAGCACCGGTACAAAATGTGCATGCAATGACAACTTAAGAGAATCATAAATATGATCTAAAATCTACATGATAAATAATATATAACATGTGTCAATAAAATATCGACAAAATAATAGTCATGTGTTTTAAAGGGCTTGTCTTTGGTGGCTTTACTAACCCATTCTCCTGACAATAATCTGTGTGCAGAGAAAGTTAACTATCATTGTTTCCTGTTGATGATGGTTTCTATAGCAGTTAGGAAAGGTTAAAAATATGCAATTTATAACACTTACATCACTTACTTGCAAGCAACAGAAACAGTAAAAGCAATTTAATAATAATTTTAAAAAGTACTGTGTAGCTTAAAAAATTCTAAAGAAGCCTGAAGAACAGATTTTGGAAAATAAGAATCACAAAAAGGAGCCAGACTCTCAGCCAAATGAGGCTGCACATTAGGGTGGTGAGAACACTGCTGACTGAAGCTGCAGCTGATCCCTGAAAACTACAACGCACACTGGGATTCTTGGCTCTGAATCACCAGTTTGCCAGCAGTGATGAGCCAAAAGAAAAAAAAAAAAAAAAAAAAAAGCACGCTGCTACCGCTACATCTAGAAAGGAATTGGTCCTTGTTCTGCTTATTTGCATCACTTGGTCAGGACTCCAGCAGGCAGCTGGTGTATTTGGTTGGCTAAGCCTAGTTTAGCAACTCCAGGGTGTGGATCGCTCAGCATGCTCCCCAAACTACCTTCTGGCAGGACTTGAAATTGAATTGAAATTCCTTCTGGCAAGAAGTGAAGAGACTGCAAAAGGAAAAGCTGCATTTCTGATGTCTCCTGTGCAGAAAGGGTACTCAGTTTAATTCTGACAATGAATCTAGTTCCGTGAGACTTGGATTCAGCGCTGAGTTACTTGGGGGTGTGAAGCATCCTTACTGATGGTGTAGATCATGTAGTGGTGATGTGGCTCTGGGAAGTGGTAACTTGATTTAGCAGTTTCCTGATGGTGAGAGGCAGAAGCTGTCTTCTCTCTCCACCTTTACGGTGTGATTTTGTGAGTCATCTCTAAAAGCTCATCTAGAGTCTCCTTTTAAAAAAAAATCGTTTTTAATTGAAGTATAGTCAGTTACAACGTGTCAGTTTCTGGTGTACAGCACAATACCCGGACCATACATATACATACGTATATTGAGTCTCCTTTTTTAATGTTCTTAATGATGATTTGAGCCGTACATACCTCAAAATACTTCCTCATGCTTAAACTGCTACATAGAATCATGTAACCTGTAAACCAAGAATGCCCATTAATGAAATAACTAGAATATGGAAGTGTGTCGCTGTAACAGATTTCAAGAAAACTATTTTTCCTGGGTTGTTTGAAGGGTGTGAGAATCCATGAATCTTAAAAAAAAAAAAAAGGTACTTTGGAAGTTCAGGACACTCAGGGATAAAACTATTAAATTAACACCTATAGTTTGCCACATAAAGTATATTGAAGACAAGCTTTGCTGGACAAAGGGGCTGGTGCAGTGGAGCCAAGGGATATAAGAATGGTGGAGTGGGCTGCTTGCTTCTAGCTACAGTAGAGGATTTAAAGCAAAGATGTTAGGCTCAAACTGTTAATTGTCAGCTCGATTCAGAGTCAGAAAGCCATGGACATTCGAATGCAGTCCTAAAATATTCTGTTATTCTACTTCAGAGCTTGCAGACCTGTAGTTCAGATACAGCTCAAGTTCATGTGATGTGCTAAAGTGGAATTTGTGACGGTTTAATACTATGACAATTTGCTTACGATAAAACTAAAATTCCCAGAAGCCCCTTTATTACATCCTTCTAGGTTAGAATTTATTAAAACAGAAATTTGCAAGAGATTCAGAAAGCAGGAGTGAGTAACAGTCGATATTATTCTCTGAAAGCCATGATGGTTAGAGGTGATGAGTGACAGATTTGGAGATGCTACCAGATTCCAGCTGGTCTTTGCTGTCTCCCTGGAGACAGACAGATGCAGAAATTCCAGTGGACTGTCATTTGTCCTCTGTCTACAACAGTCTACATCTAATTGTCCTCCTTTACTGCTGTCCCTGCTGATCAGCAGTAACTCTAATGTACAACTCAGGGCAATGGGCTTCCACTCACAAGTCCATCATTTCTCTTTCAGAATCCTTCTCTGACATACCTGGGAACAGGAGGGCAGGTGAATAAATTACCCTTCATCCTTCACCTTCCCTCGCAGACCTTTACTTCCTTAGCTTCTTCCACATTTGTGCAAGATATTATTCCCATAAAAGATCCTTACTCTATAATACTCATACTGATTTTGCTTCCTTGCCTAAACCTTCACTGGCATATCTTACAAGAAAATGTCAACTTCCCTCAGGCCTCATCACAACAAACTCTCATCACCAGCCCAGATCCTAGTGTCCCACTATGAACCATATAAAGTCAATGTCAGGAGAAATTTTGAATAGCAAACCAACTTCACGTTTCCCATTTATTCGGGCAAAAAAATCTAGGGAATATATACAAGAGTTGATTCTGTGAATATTGCACAAAACAGAGAGGAACATAATATAAGACCTTTATCAATATGGATACACTTAAAGATGAATTTCCATGTATTGTGCTAGCGTGATTAATGGGGAATGGTTCCAATGGTTTACCTGGTTGGTTGATTAAAGCATAAACTCAGCCTTGTTCTATATTGAACTAAGGGAGAGTGAAAGCCAATTTATTAATCTATTCATTAATTATGTCCATTACAGAGGTCAAAAGACTCTCCCTTAATAGTGGCATTAACATGTATATAGATATTTTGAGTAGTTTCAATAACCTTGAAAAGCACTTTGGTAACTCTCAGAGTCATGGGAGCCTAAGAACACATGAGGACTAACTATAATGTGGTTTCCTTGATGGGGACCTGGGACAGAAAAAGAATCATATTACGTAAAACTAAAGAAATCTGAATAAAGTGTGGAATTTGGTTAATAATAATGTATCAATATTGGTTCAGTTATTATGAAAATGTACAATATAATGTAAGATAATAATAATAGGAAAAACTGCATGGAGGATACGAAGACGCCATTCTTCCCAATTTTTCTGGAAATCTAAAATTATTCTAAACAATTTATTTAACAAAAGAAGAATCACAGTTACTTTTCTACAAAGTCCTGAGATAAATACAGGAGATATTACTATTAAAAGGGTCTCTCTGATTTTAGTGAACATGGGATCGCAGCTTGCAGAAGTAAAGTTTTAGCTCCTTAGTACCAGTAGTGATGGGCATTGTCATAGACAGCAGTGTCAGTGCAATGATGAGAATGCTATGCTCTGACGTGGAGGGATATTTGAAAGTAGCAAACTGCTTATGATGTCCCCAGTTTTGTAGACAACTCTCAAATGTCCCCAAAACACAGACAACAGCACAAAAAATTTTTAAAAATCCATAGTTGTGGCTAACAGAAAATAATCATTAGTTAACGTGACAGTTTTGGTGCCTCAAACATCTCCATGCTTGAGTTGGTTAATACATGCAAAGCTCCTTGAAAGAAGCCTTTTTATCTTCTTGGGGAACCCCCCCGGAATATCACAAAAATCTTCTTCCTGGCCTTCTCCAAAGGATAGACAACCATTGACCCAAGTTTCATTCCATGTCAACAAGTAGTTGTCAACAAGTCCAGTGATTATTGGATGCTGACTTTAGAGAATGTTATTTCCTCGGTCATAGAGTGGGGACTTACAGGGTTTAGGTGGTAAATGGAGTTTGGTCTGCATCCACCAAAGTTTTGTGGTGACTACATGAAACCATTATGTGTCGGAAACAGACATTTAGTAGTTGCATGAAATCAAACAGGTGGACCATCCTTGCGACCGCTGATCCGATTACCATTGCTACTGCTTGTCCACTCTGCCAGCAGCATAAACCAATGTGAATACCAAAAAGACATGATAACCAAGGTGGAGGGAAAAGAGAGGGGACAGCCAGCCACGTGACTGAGTGTTGATTTTATTTAATGTCTTCTGTTTTGGAAGGAACAATAACATGTTCACCTTAGAATACATACTTGTTCAGGGTATGATTTGCCTTGCCCCTACTTGCCATGCTTCCCATGCTCTGTTAACCACTGAATTACTGAAAAGCATCATTCTAAGGTATGTCATTTCTTACAGCTTTGCTTCTGAGCAAGAAAGTCATTTCATAGCAGAAAGTATACCCCATCATTGATAAACAGGTGATCACACAGAAAGATATAATTACTCATATAGGACTTGGCTATGGTAACAGATCGAAAACAAGAACGTATGAGCTTGGATTTCTCTCTTGCAGCAGGAGATATATTCTGAATCAGTGAACGGACTATGATGCTGTTTCTTTTGTGGTCAGAGGAATCAATAGGTGGAAGCGAGAGAGACGCCTCTGATCACCATGTCTAATATTGAGTTCTCAACTTTTTGATTACTGTCCTTGCAACAAGAGAGCATGAAAAGACTTATCCTGAGTTGGAATTTGAAACTGGCATTTCCCAAAAGAGGGTCAACTGAAATCTGGACCAATAGGCTGAAGAGTCAGATAGTAAACTGTAATAAAAGATCTGAGCAATCAGATACAGGTAGGAACAAGAGGTGTGAAACACACTCCAGGCAAGATTTGGGTTACTTTCTAGAGAAGGTGCTAGCTTAGAGAACATCATCAGCACACAAAAAAACTCTTCTGGGTTATAATATCTTTATCACTGTGTTGACTACATATATATATGTACGTACATGTTTGTAACTTCTTACAGTATACAATAAATAATAACACATAAGGTTTATGATATGTCACTTATTAATAAAGCTATTTTTAAAAGAAATAGATAACTTTGGTAGCAATATAACTATAAGGAAACTGGATTATTTAAATACATTCCTACAAATAAAATTCCATGTCCATATGGCTTTACTGATAAATTTTATCAAACTTTAAAACAAATTAATAATACAATTCAGTACAATTCTACACAATTTTTTTCATAAAACTATAAAGGAGAAATACTTTCCCCATTAATGAGATACCCTTATTATAAAACTAAAGAAATGATGACAAAATAATACCAAATGAACATATACGCAAAATTACAAATATGAGTTTTGAAAATCATACCCAAGTACATGTAGTTAATACATCATGATCAAGAAGGACTTATCCCAGGAATTCAGTCATTTTGACATTTAAAAATCAGCATAATTCATCACACAAACAGAATAAAAAAAGAAAAATGTGTTTACCTATATAGATGCAGAAAAAAAAATTATCAAGTATCTAACATCAATTCTTACTGAAATTTCCCAACAAATAGAAGGACTATCTCTCAAACTGATAAAGAGCATTTACAAAACAATTCATAGTTGTCACCATACTTAATAGTAAAAGAGTTAATATCTCTCCCTAAACTCAGGAACAAAGCAAAGATGTTAGCTCTCCCTACTTCTATTCATTGTGCCAATGGAGACCTAGTCAGTGCAACTGAGGTAAAAAATTATTCAGGTTCATAAGAAATAATTAAACTCTCTTTGTTAGCACTGATTCTGTTTTCAGGTGACCTGATAGCTGAAGAAATTACAATGGAATATACACAGTATCTACTTGAAATAAATAAGTGAGTTTGCAGAATACCTCTTGCTGTTTCCAGAATAAATCTGATAGATAAAAAACAATAGTATGTCCATGTGCTATATGTACAAATTGCACAATGTAAAATTGTATGTACAAAGAAAATAACATATTTGCATTTAAAAATTTTATATCAAATAATTTTATTCACATACACATGTCAGCAGGAAACCATACGTTTTATGGATGACAGTCCTTGAGCAAAGAAAAGCAGGAACCTCCAAACGGATAAGAAACCACTCATTTTGGATTGACAAGTGTGCTGGAGGCAGACAAAGAGAGGTGGTATACGGCAGAACTCTGGTGTCCAAATATAGTATTTCACTCATTATGCCCTGATTTAAAAAAAAGTTCTTTCTTATTTATCAGAGTTTCTGGAACAAAGGGTGGCCTGTGTGCTGTGTTCTTTGCATGTTGTAGATGCTCAATCCAGACTCAGAAGCACCAGCCCTGCTGAAGTCAGGGTCATTTGTCCAGATCTGACCTTGGATCCCAAGATCTAGAGAAGGATTCAGATGGAGGGTCCAGAGAGGGTTTCACCTCCAGAGGATGACAGCTGGTGCCATGGCTGGTGGCAGAGTCCTCGGACACTGCAAAGTTCAAATGTTTGAAGTCTAGATGGGAAAGCAGGGAAAAATAATGAGGTCAAGGAACCCCTGAGTTGCTGAAGAGGCAACTTTTTAAAGAAATGCTGGGTCTGAAGTTCACAGTGTTTACAACGAAGAAAAGCCCTTCGAATTCTAGACCTGAGTGGGAAAAAGCAATGGCTGGGTGAACAGAGCCAAAACTTCATTCACAGTGGAACAGTCCTAATCTAAAATGTATATACAGTATGAAATTATTTGATATCAAACTTAAAGAAAAGAAAACATATAATTTTCTTTTTTCTATCCTCCAATCCCCATACACTCAAATTCTAAAAAGAACAAATAAGATAATAAATTTTAGGTGACAGAAGACAAGAGGTTTTACATTGTTAGAATATAAGAAAAAAAACTTGAATGACCTGTGTGATGATGAATCAGAGTCAGTCATAGCTGTGTAAATTCATATTAATTTTAGAATTCATGCACATGAATAGACAGAGAAATCCACATTGAATTGTATGTATAGTGGTTTAGTATATACACGTAGATTTCCTAGGTGTATCTGCTGAAAGGATGTAGAGATCACAGCCTCTTGATGGCAGCCAGCATGCCAGCACCTGGCTCCTTGCTTTTAAACACAGGTAGTTCTCCAATAAAAGGATATGGGCCCCCTTAGAGAAATGGAGAATTTAAGGGCTGAGGCAGGGAAATTACAAGATGAACATAGAGCATCTTGTAATACCAGAAAGCAAGAGAAAACCAAAAAATAAACAGGGCATGGGGAACACCACAAGGACAACCAGGACATGGGAGCCAAATACAGTGAGCTCCCAATGGCCAAATCTAAACCCAAAGAAATGGCAATAGTATTGGATTATAATTCAGTGAATAAAATGAGTATCTGCAAGTATCTATACTGATAAAAATGGGCGATTAAATAATACAATGGGTGAATAAATGGTGGCAAAGAGGCAGAAAAGAAGCAACTAATTTGACTTACACAACATAGCATCAAGGATTTATGTAAATTAAACACACACATACACACTACAATCATGAGTGTTTATATTTGAGTGACATATATCTATATATACACACATATGAATATCCATTGTACCTTTATATATAGTCATATATACATTATATACATATTATACATATAATGTGTATATATATGTAAATATATATATATATATAAATTCACAGTAAATGGATGCCTACTATTGCTTATTTTTGCTTACAGATTGCTATTAGGGACTCAAGAAGAAAGGAAAGAATAAAATAACAGGGTGCCCTTAAGAATACTATGTTAATAGTGTGTCATGAACTAAGAAGTATGTATCAAAAGTAATGATAAAAATAAAAATTAAGAAGTAAATGGATATAATTAAAAAGTAGTCCCTGATTACTTAAGTAGTTGCCAATTATTTTTATCAGCTATCTTATTTGATGATTATTATAATTCTACACTTAATAAAAGGTAATTGTTTCTCCAGAAGTTAAAATCAAAATAAATCTATTCACCCATTTAGAATTTAAAATCCAGACCATTAAGAGGGTAAGAAGAAACAGAGACTCATGAAAGTGCCCATTTTATGTTAAGACTCATAATATACACGCTATCTAGTTGAATTCTCACATCACAGTGGAGGTAGGCAATTTACTCTCACTTTATATTACAGGACATGGAGGCATAGGGAAGTTATATAATTTGGCCAAGATCACATAACTAGTCTGTGGAAAAGCAAACACAGAAATCCACGTCTGCCAGGCTTTACCAAATCACCCTTTTCATTGCACTGTGTTTGCTTTCTCTTAACTGACTCTTGTGAAAACTTCTTTCTTGAGTGAAAATTGTTTATAAAATATAAAGAAGTCTCAGAATGAAAAAATATTGCTATATCATAGCAGTAGAAACTTCTGGTTTTCCAAGTGAGGTTGGAATTTTATGTTCCACAATTATGAATCTTCCTTTTCTACATTTTTGGTCAAAAGTGAAGCCCAGTATCTCCAACTGCACAGAAACTGCTAACATTTGGTGACATGAGTATTTGTTACACGTTGTTTTTTAGGTTAGAGATGTTCAAATTAGTGTGTCCATAAGGGAGCATTTGTGTTACACTTGTTTTCATATATCAGAAAATAAAATACTCCTTTTTATTGCTATCAACTTTATTATGTATTCTATATCATATTTTATTAAATCCAAATACTATAAATAACCATAAGCATTTATCAAATGCTATCATAAGAACATTTAGAACAACACTTTAATTTTTAATGTACTGGAAATATTTGAATCCAGAGTGTAAAGAAATTTTTTATTTAATGCGATGTATTCACATATGTTTGTGTTTCTTATACCTGAAAAAAGTTAGGCATTATTTTATCCAGAAAAAAGAAAAGAAACAAGATTTCTTCTAAATATTTGACACAAAACTGCCCTTTGTGAGCATTTCTTTTCCTAAAAGTTTTGTCTACAATTTAATCTAAAATTTTTACTCTCAAGTCATCAAAAATCATAAAAATAATTTTAAAATAATAGTATGTATATATGCAATGAGTAATCAAGATGAGAGTAAATATTCAGTCCTAAAAAGAAAATTTAAGGGTTAAGTTGGAAGAAAGGAAACTGGTTAATTGTGTGGTCCTGGAAATAGACATGCTTCTCTGAAATGCGAAGTCTCTATAATAACAGAATCTTTAAAAGTTCATATAGAGGCATTGGCAATAAAGAAACAAGGATTTGGGGGGAGGATATAGCTCAAGTGATAGAGTGCATGCTTAGCATGCATGAGGTCCTGGGTTCAATCCCCAGTATCTCCTCTAAGAATAAATCAATGAATAAACCTAAATACCTTCCCCCACCAAAATAATAATAATAATAATAATAATAATAATAATAATAATAATAATAATAATAATAATAAGGAAGAAAGAAAAGACACAAGGATTTTATCATCCAGTATTTTTTTAAAGAATGATTTCTGAGGTAGGGTTAAATTATTTACCTACTTCACATTTAAAATTCAGTAGAGAAAAGAAATTAAATCCTCACATTAATTTCAGTGCTGTTTATGAGACTATTTAAAATCAGAATCTATGGCTGTGAATTGTTTGAAGAAAGAGACTCATTTATTCTTCTAATTTATTTATTACATTTGTAAAGCTGTTATGTAAAATTTGCTAGGTTAGATACTGAAGATTTAATGGCAAACTATTCTATTTTCCTTAAAAGACATTGGATTCCCAAGAAATCACAATAGCCAAAAAAAGTAATTCTAATGTATCTGTTAGTCAATAATGTATGAAAAACTAATTTTCATTAGAGAACTAGAGAGGGTTACTTAATGCAGTATTCAAATATCAAGGAATGCCTTCTGTGGTAGACATTCTTATCTGTGGACTGAAGGTATGCATGAAAGCTGTATGGATAAAAGGCAGAGACAGGAATGGGAAGGGTTGGTGAGGGGTGGAAAAGAGTGCACCATGTCAAGGAAGAGGCTTAAACAAAGTGACAGTGGGACTCACTGGAGGAACCACGGGTAGTATACCGCGGTAGAAATGTCAAATGCACGATATGTGGGCGGCCATATTGAGAAAGAAGTAAGAAACAAATAGTAAATGGATTTGTCATCATTTGGAAGGCAATAGACTTCAGTAAAGAGACTGGTGATTTGTTTGCAGTGGTAGGATCAACTGGGCATGGTGATGAAATTGCCTATGGAGAATGAGAAAAAAGGATGCGGAATTGGTTTGGGCAAAGGCTAAAGTTGTGTGCGGAAAGGAGGAGATTTATTTTGCGGAGGGAGACGTTCATTAGCTCACTCCTTAGCACATTGAATTTGATTTGCTTTTTGTACGTCAAGTGGAGATGTCCAAGAGGAACTTGACCTGGAGTTCAACAGTGAGCTCTAGGGAGGAGATACAGGTTTAACACATCTCAGTATGTAAGTAATTTATTTCCCACACTGTAGATCGCATCTCTTACTGAGTGTGAGAAGAGTGAGAATGGAAGATGACTAGAACTGTCTTGACAATACATTACAAAAGACAGAGAAGAAGCAGTTCAGAATGGATATTTTGAAGCAACAGATGGGCGAAAGGAAAATGAATATAGTGACATGGATTCTTAGCGTGAAAATTCCTGTAAGGAGTGAGTTGTTATTAACAGTGCCAAAAGCTTTAGGGAAGAGTATAAGTGTGCAATGGATATAGCCATTAAGTTCGTTGATCATTAAGATGAAAAATCCACTATTAGTGAATCTGAGGGCAATGGTAGAAGAGAATTATGGTAATCACATTCTTAGTACTAAACCCACAGTAATTAGCTCTAAGACAGCAATTACTGAATATTTGTTGAAAGAATGCAAAAATATGAATTTGCTTATCAAGTCTTAGAACATAAGACCTATGGTTAAACCTGGTTAAACCATCACATTTCAAAGAAAGTGTTCCTTAAAATAAATTTTTAAAGATGTGGTAAAGAGGATTATACAGTAAGTAACAAACTCAAGTCCTATTTTTTCAAACAAGTTAAACAGGCTAAAAATAGGAATAGATTTATAAAGTACTTAAACGATTTTCTGAGTTAGAGATAAAAATTTACATAGGCTAAGCAGAGAAGCTTAGGAAACTGAATCTCTTAACTGTGTCTCACATTACTGAAGACAGCTACCACAAATTATATTGTAAGAAACTGTTTTCTATTTCTGGACCAACATGAAGTAATTTACTTATACTAACTACATCAAGGAAAGGTGAGAGTTATTATTATGTAGTTAGAAATCCTATACAAAATTTTTTTTTAAATTGATTTGATGGTCTTATTAGAGTGAAGTAGGTGCAGTGAGTACAATCATAGATTTAGATTTGAGTTGTTATATTACCAGAGTTGAGATGTAATATCAAGAAATGATTAACTATATAGATTAACTATATGGGTTTCTCCAAATCTCTAAATCTCAGTGTCCACATTAGTAAAATATAGCCAATAACAGTACCTATCTCGTGGGGTTATGATGAGGATGGCAAAACACTCTATGTTAAAACATTTACAAATCAGTACCTGGCATATGCTGGATCCTTAATAAGCCTTTGCTGTATTATTGTTATTGTTTTTATTACAATAAATTACCATCAAATCATATCAAATATCTCACCTTTGGTTCACTAGCTAAGGGATGCTATCATGCTGGAGGAAAAAAATAATTAGTTGTGGTTTATTATCATTATTATTATCATCATTATAAATTTAAAATTAGACATGATTATGTATAGAATGATTGTATATGGAACACTTGCTGCCTCTGGGTCTCCCCAGTCTGAAAGAACAAACATAAAATGAGAAGTTTCACAATTTATCTATTGGAGCTCTGGGCTTCTGCCCAAGTATGAAACAACTGGAGATTAAGAGTTTCATTTCCCACAGTGCATTTGCTTTAAGCAGGAAACTTCATTTTTCAGGGGCAGCTTTCTCGAGCACATTCATTAGAGTAGGAGGCTCCATTTACTCCTCAGATTATTTTTACAGTCATACATGCTGATTCCATTTTGCTAACAGGAAAGAATTTCAGGTATTTTGAGCAAACCTCACCCCCACCCCCACCCAGTGATTTAAAGAGTCCGGGGCAGAAGAAATTGCCCCAGTCAATTCATCTATTTTCCCACTATTTTTAATATGTTTAATGGAAAACTGAAACAGATTTCAATAATACTGAATTATAGGAAACTACGAGGAAAACTTGTACTTGTTTTTATGGTAAGGACATATAAACAGCGTACAGGAAGGGTGTATTTTTACTGTTTTATGTAACTTTAAGTAGCTTACAAGTTTTCTGTCTAACCTTTTTTTTTTTTTTTTTTTTTTTTTGTCTTACCTCAGGCCAAACAAAACCATTTTATTTTTAGTTTATGTTTTATAACTTTGTTTTGGAGATCACACCATATAAATTATTCATAACAAATTCCTACTGCTAGTCTTTCCATAAAGCTAGCCATAATATATTATGAATGCTATGGCTGTTCAAAAACATTTTAAGAGCAGAAATTTTTATAAATACAAAGTGAGGAATAGAAACCATTAGATATATTTTGAAGAAGTTATGCAGGGGCAACCACTAGCAGAAAAAAATTAAGCAGCAACTATAATGATGACATATATCCATATACATTAGCTGTTTATTGTTTTTCTATTATTCAATGTTAACTGTAGAAATTACATTAATAAATTACATTGATTACAGTTCTTAAAATAGTTGTAAGTAGGTAACAAAACTTTATGCAGAACTCAGAAAATATATTTGAACACTTCAAAGAAACTTTGTGGTCACATACGTCCTTTCGCTTTTCTTTAGTCTACCAAAAATGACAGACGAATCTTAATAAGAATCTTAAAAGATATTTAATTATGAAGACCTGCAATTTGGGTCATAAACAGCAAAACGGTTTCTACATTCCAGTGAAAAATTTCTTTTTCATACACTTAAGACTTCTCCTTCATACTCAATTTCTTCTTGAGAGAATTTTTTTCTTAACTTGAAAATATATACAATATATATTCTTAAGCCCATCTTTGCCTTTCACTTACTAGAATACACATGTATTCCCTCAGGATAGTTCCTGATTGCCATTTCAAGATCCCTTGAATATGGATGCTATTTTTAAAAGCTTGTTATATAATTTATTTTCCCAATGTGTATACCAATAGTATATTTCAATATTTAGGGCCTCTTAGGAAATACACCCTATTCTTTCCAGTTATCCACAGAGCCAGAGATTATCTACACTCATTTCTTAAAGACTTTAGCATACAGTTCTTTCTAGATCTCTCTACTACATGATTTTCCAACAGCCTAGACTTCAAAGTCTTCTCCCCCTAAGACCTTGCCCCTAACCTGTTTTAGCTACCCATCTCAATCTTCTTAGCCCGCATCAATACATTTAGAACTGCAAACATCCCTATAACAGAGTAACCGGGCCGCCCTGCACCTCTGTTCCGACACACTCAACTTTCAGATTAGCAAGGTGGAGGCCGAATACTGCGCAGACGGGGACGAAGCACAAGTGGCGAAGCGGCATTTCGCCCAGATGGCGCATGCGCTGAGGGCGCACCTGGAGCTGAACGAGCAGGGCAGGCACGTGGTGCTGGTCTCCATCAACTAGGTGGAGAGCAAGGGCAGCTCACTTCCAAGCTCCGGAGAGGCCTGTCGTGAGGAAAAGGGCCTGACTGCTGAGGATAGCAGCGGTGACAGCCAGGACCTCAGCGAGGTCAGCGAGACCACAGAGAGCACTGATGTCAAGGACAGCCCAGAGGTGTCTGGCTCAGCCTCCCGGGGCCCGCCTGCGCCCTCCGCCCTGCCCTGGCCTGGCCACTCCGTCCTCCACCCGGAGGGCGTTCACAGTAAACTTCACCCAGTGGCCTTGGGGGGAAAAATAATCATCCGTCGTCTCTGTCCCTTCCAGCCCCTCTACTAACCTAATTGCTGCAATTTTTTAACACTCACTAGATGTGCTAGGGGCACCAATTGCCCCGTGTTTCCAACTGATTCCCTCTTTACACACACAAACCCGGTACACATTTTCATTTCCCTGTCTATGCAGGATATGGTCTGTTGTCCATGACCATAATCATTCCCTGGCAGAGCTCTCCAATCTCCTTGTCCCTCACTTTCCCTGTCCTTTAAATGGTGAGAATACTGACCCTTGTTCAGTTCAACTCTTGGCTAACTCTGTCCCTATGGATAAGCAGCTTAACACCAGAGAAATACCTCAACTAACGTTAAATACTTCTTAGGAATTCTGTATAATTCCTATTCCATTCACTGTCCATCGATTCTCAGTAACCTTTTTACACATCTCCCTTATTCTCACTATATCATACACTCTTGTGCTGGTTACTTTGGGTGAATTCCCCCTTCTCATCGACAGCCAGGCTCATTCAGTGTCCTAGCTTCCACACGTTTAGCTTACTTAAGGATATGGTTCTAATAATTGTTCCAGCTCTCTTCGGTAATATATATCTCAGTCCCTATTGTTTCATTTCCATCAGCATAGAACCATGCCATGTAATATCCCTCATATTAAATCATATGATTTCACATCCCATCTATAACTACCTACGTGTTTCTCAGCACAGCTTTGCAGAAAAACTCCTCAGAACGGTTTTCTACTCTTGCTATGTCCTTATTCCTTCTGCATCATGCTTGAAACCACTGCAGTTAGATATTCAGAAAACGTATTCTTATTAAAGTCACAGGTGACATCCAGTTTTCCAAGTCCGTTAATCATTTCTCAGTCGTCATTTTATGTGACCTATCAGAAGCATGTGACAATTGGACATGGTCTCCTCCATGAAATACTTTATTTCCTTAGCTTCCAAAACGCCATTTTCAACTAGTTCTATTGTAATTCAGTGACTGCTCTGTTTTATTTACTGTCTCTCTGATGTATTCATGTTAGACTGACATGGGACTCAATCAATACTGCTCTCCCCATCTTTACACATCCTATCACTTGCAATGATGGCTTCATATACCAACGATGTGTTAACAACTCTCAAACATGTACCTCTAGCCAGATATTTATCCTGAAATTCAGAAACATCTATACAACTCCTTCCCTGTCATATCTTATGTGTTTAACTTTTAAACTTAATATCTCCAAAATCAAGTTTTCTCCACCAAAACCTGCCCTCCTCCCCATCTCTTCAATCTCAGTAAAATCTCTTTATTCAGGCTCAAAAGCCTGAGAGTCATTCTTTAGTTGTTTCTTTTTTTTCCAAACAACATGAAAAAATTAGTAAATTGTGCCAAATTTATCTTCAAAATATAATGAGGATCTAATCACTATTCATAATGTGCATTTCTACCACTCTATTCTGAGACATTATCATCTAATAACATAATTATTCTGGTAGCTTCTTGACTATTCTTTCTGCTCCCATTCTTACCCTTGTAGTCTATTCCTTTGTGCCAGCCAAGGTCCAAGGTGATCGTCTTAATATTTAAATTAGATCATGTAGTGCTTGTGCTCTGGTTACTTAAATGGATTCCCATGTTAATAGAGGAAAAGGCAAAATCAATATAAAGGATTAGAAAGCCTACAGAATCTGATTTCGTCCACCACTCTGACCTCCTTATCTGTCAACTCACTCTGCCTTTCTCTTCTCCAGCTACATTCGTCTGCTTATGTTTCTTTAACATTCCAAGCATATTCTGTGTCCTTGCCTTTGAACTTATTCCTTTCCTCTTTCTGGAATATGATTTTTATGGATATGTGCATCTCTTGTTCTCTCAACTATTTTAACTCTCTCTGTGTATGTAATACATATGCATGCATATAAATGTTTTACTATCTACATTCTCACCAGAATGTAGGACAACTTTCGTAATTCCTGGCATACAACACTTAATAAAATAAATATATGTTGAATAGATAAACTAGAATTTTAATTCTGACACCCCTCCTTTGGCCTCTGGTATTTGTGTTTGGTGTTCCTGATACTTTAAGTCATTTTTTCCCTAATGGGCTCTGGCTTGGCTACCTTTATAGAAGACCTGTAATATCTTGAGGAAAATCCATCCTCTAGCACAACTGTGAAGAACTCTATCCTGAATCAAGTCTCAGGTCCATTGGACCCTATGCCCTTTAAAGATGGAATTAGTTTAAAACACAATCATATCTTCCCTCTACTCAGGCTCAGATGGTGATATCACCATGTTAATGGGAGGTGACTTATTTTTGTTTCAGAAATAGTCCCTTTGACTATCACTCCACCAAGCACCTATTCACATCCATTTCTCTATGTGGACTTGATTTTAATGGTTGTGGATGTCAAGATTCTCTAAATTGTCTGAAACCTGGTCTAGATATTTAGGTGAACATCATGAAAAAAAAATCAATTATTTCTAAATAAACTCATTGCTGTAAGTTAATTACAAATTTAAGTTAGCATTTTCTTACCTTTGACATTTGTTCTAATAACATTTATGAAAATTTAATAAAATTTGATAAAACATTTCAACAAAATGCCATTTTTCTTTTGTAAAAAAAATTCCAAATTTAAAAAGTGATACACAGATTGAAAACAATCCCTATAAAACTTATAATGATTTTTTTTTTACAGAAATAGAACAAACAAACCTAAAATTTTTACAGACTCACAAAAAAATACTAGTTGCCAAGGTGATCCTGAGAAAGAAGAACCAATATAGAGACATCATACTTCTTGATTTCAAATTATATTACAAAGCGATGGTAATCAAAACAGTATGGTACTGACATAGATGCAGACACATAGACCAATGGAACAGAATAGAAAGCCCAGAAATAAACCAAAACATATAGTCTCTTAATTTTCAATAAAAGTTGCAAGAATATCCAATAGGGAAAGGATGAAGGGTAGTCTCACCAATGATTTTATAAAGATATTTCTCCTAGTTTCCCTGCTCTTATCTGTTCTTTCCCACAAGTTCTTTCCACCCTTTCTGTACTTTCTGCACATCACATGTAGTGTACATTTTCTATAATAAAATCACCAACTCAAAAGTTTTTCAAAGGTGTTCTTTATTTTCATTATGCGTAAGATAATAATCTTTAAATTATTTAATTGACATGAAAACATGTTGATGACCTGACCTCTTATATCTCCTTTACCTCTCACAACTCCAGTTTCTTAGCTTGATTACTCTTGTAGTCAAATTGAAATACTTGAGTTGCCAGAAATTTTCTGCAATTACATTTTTTTTTGCTTGTTTGCACAAAATCTGCTCTATCTTAAAATTGCCTTTCTCAATCCACCATCCTTTATCACAGTGAAGTCCTGTTTGTATTTTAAGCCTCAGGCCATAAGCTTTATACTTTGGAATTCTTTACTTTCTCTCTCATGCAAACTTAGGCGTCTCCTACTTCACATCCTATGAAGCATGACTAGTTGAGATGTTATTTCACTTTTGAATTCTCAACACCTAGACAAATTATATTTACAAAACTATTTGTTAAATACTGATGATACAAATAAAAATATTCTCATGTATTATGTTTCATCAGAATCTTGTAAGTTATTTCTCTTCCCACTTCTTAGAATTAAGACCTGCATAAAATTTAAAATGACTTGATTATGACCTTAATTTGACCTAGGTCAATATATCATCTAGTGTGCAGTATTTATATTTTTTAGCATATTTTATTTACTGATAGTTATAGGAAGACAAAATTACATATTTTACTTCCTCTTGCTTTTAAATATGAATTTTAGAAACAGCAAAGTAAATTCAACTAATACTTGTCATGACTCATGAATATGTAAATGTAAAAAATACTATGAAAAAATGTTTAATTAGGAAAATGCAATCAGTCTTCACGTACCAAAAGTAATTAGCATAGCAGGCTGCTATTCAATTGTTTATTAAAAGTATATATTAATATATTTATAATAATTATTTTTGCTACTATGTTACACTGTGCAATAAAACCAGAGGAGATATTTTTTGAATTTTAAAGACTCTTTTGTGTAGTAAAGGCAAACACTTAGCATTCAAAGAGGCCTAGTTAGTGCAAATCAATGAGATAGTGGCAAAACAAAACAAATTTATTGGCTTATTGAATAACTTTCCAGTGCAATAAATGTCAAATATAAACATTTCTGGATAAATATGACATCTTAACAGTAGCTGCTCTCAAACTGGCACAAAAATACCTACAAAAATAGAGGAAACATAAAATTAATAAATATAAAGGATAAAGGTTCTAGAATTCAAAAGGAGGCAGCAGACATAGATTTCTATTAATCATAAAATTGTAAAATTATTTATACTATATTAAAATGGAACAGCACACCTAGATGTTTTTTACACTATCAAAGAAAATTTTATGAAAAAGAGTGGCAAAGCTGTCTTGTACATTTCTAAGTCTCTGACCTCTACTTGAAGACAGTCATTCCTAGAAACTAAAAATATTGGTATGCATAAATTTTCCATGTGAGTCGTGCTTTGTTGCCAGAGCACTTTTCCCAGTGTCTTTCTACATTGACACAGAAATACTATTAGAAAGAAGACAGACACAGAGGTGACTTGCTACAGAGGTTTGAGAGAAGGAAGAATGAAATTTTCTACTATATATATATATAGGAAACATAATGGAATAAATAAACTCTGGGGTTCAGGATTTAAACCTGAAAAAATATATATAGTAGCAATGTTTGCTGGGTACCAGAAGAATGAGGAGAAAAAAAGAAACTGAGAAGGGTAAAGGCATCTGAAACTCAGAAATGAGCTGATTTCCATTCACAACAACCTGTATCTATAGATTTGAGAAATTTATTTCACTCCACATTGGCCCAAGCCCGATGCACACGGTTACACATATGTTTACGCAGAAAACCATGTCAACTGGCTAAGAGTTAAATGAAGGGATATTTAAATGAAAAACAGTGCTGTATACAACAACTTGCATTCTATGGAATACCCAGTAGGGCAAGGAAAGAACAGAAACTTAAGGACTCAGAAACTCTGAAAGTTATATTTTATTCCTTGAGGGGGAGGTAATTAGGTTTATTTATTTATTTATTTTAATGGAGGTACTGGGGTTTGAACCCAAGACCTCGTCCATGCAAAACACTCACTCTACCACTCTGCTATACCCTTCCCCTAAAAATTAAATTGAAAAAACATCCATCTTAAGGATGCAAAGGAAAATGATATGAACTCATGCAGTACCTCAACAGAACTCTGAAGACCCTTCTCCTTATAAAAAGGAGCAGAATGCTATGAGACAATAACTTGCAATGAAAATACCCAGAATAATATAACCAAGAATAAGGAAAAATACATAAGATTTTCAAAGAAAAACCCCTCAAAATAGCTAAATTAAAATACACTGGAGGCAGTAAAGAAGAAAGCAGGCAATACTGGGTATCAAACAAATGATTAACAAACAAACTTGGGTAAATAGCCTAAAAAGCAGTGAAAAATGATAAGAAATAAAAGCATTGAGGAAGAAGTTTGTGTATATATAGAGGCAGAGAGTAGAGCTAAATTGGTGTCCACTAGATTATCCTTTAAAAACAGGCTGTAAATCACTAAACTAAGTAATTGCCAGAAAAGATGAATGTTTAAAAAAAAAAAAAAAAGAGGAAGAGATCAGTGAGGAGGAAACAAATCAGAAAATATCTGAAGTTAAAGGACAGGGAAAATCCTGAGGACAAAGAAGGTCCCAAATCTAGAACATTTACATGTCTGGGGTGACACTAAGCTCATAAGCATTCAGTTTAAAACGTTCTGAATTTAAACAATCTACAAATTCAAAACCTGTCAAATATTATAGAGAACAATTCACAAACAGTGAAAGTCTTATTTATAGCTCTGAAGGAAAGGAATGTTCTGAGTAGCTTTTGGTATCAAGGCCACATAACTGTAGAGAAATAATAAAGTCTGGTGATTATTTTGCAGAAGACACACAAAAAAATACATGTGAAAAAGTGATGGGAGCAGACTCTGTGGAAAAAAAATTTGAAGTGCTAAGTGACAGTGAACAGAGGAGAGAAAAAATGATAAAGAGATTAAAGCTCCAGCCTGGATTTGCCTGTGACTCTGTCCGCCTCAACCACCCAGGCGCAGTGCACATCTGCAGCACATCTGCAGCAAGGAGCCCTGAGGACACAAGTGCACCTGCTGAATGTGCACCCGCCAGTGTAACTCTGTACCTGTCCAGGGCATTCATCCTGTAACACAGTAACCAACTAGTGCAACACATACTATTCCTATCCATTTTACTATGCAAAATTAAAAAAAAAAATAGAACATTGAGTTATCAGGAAAAATCACAATCACATAATCAGATGAATTAATTTTCAGATAATTTCAGTATCACATGTTACCTATGCTTGTGATTTTAGTAATCTCATTTTTCTTTAGCAAGTCTCAATACCTCATACTATTAAGAGGGGGTATAAATAGCTACTTTGTACTGTCATGTGTATGTCAGAACCAAATAAAAATATTCAAATAATATTATAAATGTATTTTAAATATAAAACTTCCAAAATCTTGATGAAATATACATGGTTGTAGTTTGAATTATCTAATTTATTCAAATACATTTAGATGAAGTGAGCTAGCTACATGTATACCCAGGGTGCAGATGTAAGATGTGACACTTTTAGAGCTGAAAAGGTTTAAAATAATGCAAGAAACATGGCCATAATCACTGTGACTCTGGGCATCCTCAAAGAGCAGATAATTGAAGTCAGGTTGTTTTGTGTGGACAAAGGTTTGGAAGAGAAAAAATACATCCATGTACTTAAGATACTTATTAAATGTAAATGTTAAGGTGGCAGCTTTACAGTTGAGTAACCCAACAGACACCAATTTATCCATGTAATCAATAAAATATCTTCAGTAACAAGACATACAGGCATTATGAATTTGAAGCTATGATATACTAAGGGCACAATATCATTTTTTGTGGTATTCTTGCTTAAAATGCATAGCCTTATTCCAATCATAGAAGAATATCAGACAAATCCAAGTTGAGGACATTTAAAAATAACTGATCAGTACTCTTCCTGGGTTTCAGGATCATAATAAGCAAGCAAGTCTGAAGAAATAGTATGGTCTGGAAGAGATTAAGGAGAAATTATAATGAAATGCAATGTGAGATCCTCAGTAGGATCCTAGAACAGAAAAATAACATTAGTAGGAAAAATAGTGAAATTAGAATGAGGTATACAGTTTAGTCAATAATATTGCACCAGCGTTTGTTTCTTGTTCTTGATAATTATATACTCATTAAAAAACTCATTTCTATTAGAGGAAGATGATGAAAATTATACAGAAATTATATCTATTATTTATGCAACTTTTCTTTAAATCTAAAATTAGTTCAAACTTAAATGTTTTGGAAGAAATATCTTATTTTCATATATACATTAATATTTCTAAAATAGGCTGTGATATTTGGGACCTACAAGATACTACTTTTCCTACATTTGCTTCTGTTTGCTTCCATATTTCATATTGATTCTAATTCTAATTCTAATGTCATCACAGTTCATTACTTTCAATAACTCTTTTCTGTATAGGAGAATTATTGCATTTATAAAATAATCTACTTTAGACTCATTTATACATATCAACATTTTCACATTAAAATGCCATTTTTCTTAATGAAATAAACTACTGAAACATCAATTATATATTAAAATAAGAAAAATAAAAACTTCAGAAAGTATTTTTGTAAAAGATTTAATTACCAAATAACCAATTAATTTAGCAATCTCAATTGTGGCTTTATAACCTAACTTTAATTAGTTTTGACATGGAGCTCTGGGCATTCTTGAGATCTGAGAACTGTACATGATATAATTTTGCAGAAGATGTCAATGAAAATACCTAAGTAAAAAGTTTAAATTATGATGATTTGAATTAGCTTTTTTGTCTCAATTAAAATACGCATGTTGAGTGTATCTTATGAGAATTATAAGTGTTGCACTATTTTTTATGCTTAAGTACATTTAAGATTTAAATAAATTCATTTTCTACAAACATATTTACAATAGATTTTTCCTGATACAAATACTAAACTATATTTACAAATATATGTGGTGAGATAGTGAACAGATCAAAACATTATTATATTGTGTTTATGTTCATAAAAACATGTTTCATTCATGTTCACAAACACCTTCATGTGCACCATTGACATTAAGAATGAGAAAGTGTCTAGAAAAGAAAGTCTTGCATAAAATGCAAAACTATACAACTTCTAGAAGATAACATAGATGAAAAGTTAAATAACCTTGGGGATGACAATGATTTTAGATACAGCACCAAAGGCATGATCTATGAAAGAAATAGTGGATTATCTGGACCTCATTAACTTTAAAAAGTTCTGCCCCCTGAAATACAATGTCAAGAGAATGAGAAGACCAGCCACAGACTTGGGGAAAATACTTGGAAAAGATACATCTGATAAAGGACTAGTCTTCAAAATATACAAACAACTGTTAAAACTCGAGAATGAGAAAACAAACAACCCTATTAAAAAATGGGCCAAAACCTGTTGGCACCGCAGGAGAAAAGCTATACAGATGAAAAGCAAGCAAATAAAAACATGCTCCACATCATTTATCATCAGGGAAATGCAAATTAAAACAATAACAAGATGCCATTACACACCTATTAGGATCCAGAACACTGATAACACCAAATGTTGGTGAGGATGTGGCGCATGGGAACTCTCATTCATTACTGGTGGGAATGCAGCAATGGTACAGATACTTTGGAAGACAGTTTGGTGGTTTCTCATGAAAGTAAATATACTCTTACCATGCGATCCAGCAATTTCTCTCCTTGATATTTACTCAAAGCAGTTGAAAATTTAGGTCCACATAAAAACCTGCACAGAAGTGTTTATTCATGTAGCTTTAATTCATATTTGCCAAAACTTGGAAGCAACCAAGACGTCCTTCAGTAGGTGAACAGATGAATAAGCAGAGGCACCTACAGACAATAGAATAGA
This sequence comes from Camelus ferus, assembly GCF_009834535.1. NCBI lineage: Eukaryota > Metazoa > Chordata > Mammalia > Artiodactyla > Camelidae > Camelus > Camelus ferus. The sequence goes on along the minus strand of NC_045724.1, from coordinate 5,726,792 downwards.
AATAGAACTTGATGCTGAAAAGAGGTAAGCTGATTAGCTATCAGGCTGTGAGAAAACATGGTGAAAACTTAAATGCACATCAGTGAGAAAAGAAGCCAATCTGCAAACGCCACACACTGTGAGATGCCAGCTCTACAGAGCTCTGGAAAAGGAACGATGGAGGTAGTGAATGAATAGTGGTTGCGGGGGGTTGTGGAGGGGTGGGGATAAAAGGGCAGAGGATTCTTAGGGAAGTCAGAATACTCTATATGATACCATAATGCTTGATGCATCTCATTAGACAGTTTTCCAAGTCCACAGAATGTACACCACCAAGAGTGAACTGTAATGTAAGCGATGGACCTTGGGTGATACAGATGTGTCCATGTAGATTCATCAGTTGTAACTAATATACCACTCTGGTGGGGTGTTGCTTATGGGGGAGGCAGTGCACGTGTCGGGTCAAGGAATATACGGGAAATCTCTAAGTTCCTGTCAATTTTGCTGGGAACCTAAAACTGCTCTAAAAAAAAGTCTTAAATAGACAGAGTCTTGTGTCTTAATAAATGTAAACTCTTAGCTATACTATTTAAATATCTCCTAAGTACACATATAAAATGACAAAGCCTTTTATAAAAGATTTACATTTAGTCTTTTGAAATTTAATATTACATTTACAGATTGATGTTCACCAAGAATTACAAAAGCAGAAAATATTAAAACCCTTTTCAGAATATCTGAAATGAGTTCACATATCATTTTGTTTTGGGTTTTTTGTTTTTTGGCTAGTTTTTTTGGAGGGGGGAGGTATTCAGGCTTATTTACTTATTTATGTTTTTAATGGAGGTACTGGGGTTTGAACCCAGGACCTCATGCATGCTACGCACGCACTCTACCACTGAGCTATATACCCTCCCCGCCGTATCATTCTGTTTCAATTTTTTGAATTTCAATTTACATTAGAAATTCAAGAACTGAGTGCATTAAGATCATTTAATGCATTTTAATCACTACAGGATTAATGAGAATCAATAGGTTACTAGTGATTGAGGCTTACTACTTATTGCAAGCTTTAAATAGTATGGTAGCAACAGATCTTTCCCTGAAATTTTAGGTAATTAGATGAATCAGACTGACAGCTAGGAATTCCATAATTTCTTAGTAAAATAATGTATTCAAAGTTCAACGTAAATCAGTGTTTTACACAATAAATGTTGTATGGTGGATTTTAATATTTAAATGTTTGTATTCATTTTTAAACTTGATCTCTCATGCCAAGACTTACCACTGACATCTTATATTCTCTGGTAATGTTCAAATGACGTAGATTTTAATAATTTACATTGTAACTATTTCCAGATTCTTTTGTGTTGTGATTTCAGCTCCATTTCCTTTTCTTATTCAAAATAGTCTAATTGGCATGGAATTACTGGAGATTTGGACTATTTTCTCCCAGAAAAGTCTCTGAATCTTTTATGAAAGTTATCTAATGTTGACCTTTCCTATTTCCCCAGTTTTTCTCCTCTCTGTCACCTACTGTGTTAGAATCGAGACAGTTCTTAGATGACTAGTTACTCAAGTTTAGCTTTGAATTAAAATAATAATCATCAATTCACGTGAATTAGCATCTCACTACATGGAAATAACTCTTCCATTTATGGCAAGAAATATTCCATTTTCCTGCACAGCTTCCTCTAGCAAAATATTTTGCTGATTAAACTTAGTTTCACTGTTTAAATGGTACCATTATAAAATGTGTTTAGCAATGCATTATTCAAGAAAGTTAAGGTCTTTAATGGCAATATACAGGGGGGAACAATGATATTTGGATGTTAATTAATCTTCTTGGAAAAAGTTAAGTTTCATGCATTTTTGTTAAATCTAAAAATATTTTAAATTTCCCTAAGCATAACTGTGTTACCAAAATTCTAAAATAAAATCAAGATCACTATGGATAAAAAGTTTGCATATCTAGGATGCAATAAAATATTGTGAAAACATTTTAAATGCCTAACTTTGTACCATTTTACTTTTATTCCATTTTCTACTTTGAAAAAAGTGTTAGAATTAAGTTAATATTGCTTTTTCTTACCTTATGTAAATTATTTTTATTCTTCTTTGTTTTATTAAAGAGTAATTGAAGGTCAATTAGTATAGTATAATAAAACAAAATGTGAGTTTTATAAAAGAAAATCTAAATTTGGAAAGAAAACATTTTTAAAATTTTAACAGATATTTTTATTATAACATTTCAGAAATTTGACTAAAGTATTGAAGTATCATTTTGATATATTAAACATACTATGTGTGCTAACTCCAGAAGTAGACATCATGGTTACGCAGCATATGGTAAATAGAGACTGAAAATCAGAAATAATTCTTCCAATTTCTTTCTGCCAATAACGTCTTGAGGTGTATATAATGCTACCACAACTAGTGCTATGATAAGGGCACTGAAAGGTTGTCTGTGGGTGTGTGTGTTGCACTGAAAACATACAACCATGAGAAAACTGATTCCAGACAAAGCTTAAAGAAAAAAATCATTTAAGACAAAGTTTGAAGGATTAAAACAAAAATTCCAACTATATAAAGTAAAAATTAAAAATAAATGCTTACTTTCATTAATCTTTGCATTTTTCATATTAAGTAAAACAATTTAATTTTTCAAAAAATGTTTTATATGTCAATGATTATCTGTTGAATCATTTCCATTAACATCACACAGATTTTAAAACAGCATACATACTAAAACTAAAGTAATCCAAGAAGTCACGCGATTACTATCTCCCATTTCTCATCTAGATAAAGTAAATCAAGAAAGACATAAAAATTAAAGATTCTAAGTATAAGAAGCATGATTAGATAGATATTCTGAAATCAGAGATGTTAAATACTAATCTGCATAATGAATGGTGAGACCCTCATCCCATACACTTTTCCAACTTCCAAATGGCAACTGTGATGCATATATTATAAGGCAGGAGATTGAACTTGTTTCTTTTCCTGTAGAAACTGAAGAAAAGAATTCTATTTTGGATTTCCTAGTGAAAAAGCTGACTGGTTATCTAATATCTGCTTTTTAGTAGCAGATCTGAATGAGCTATAGTCACCTTCATTTGCATCACACAAAAAACTTCTGATCTTTTAGTCCATCACTTATTTTATTTTATTTTTTGCTTCTTAAAAATTTCAGCTTTATTTTGCTATAAATTGACAAATAAAATTTTAAGGTATTTATAGACTCTATCATGGTCATTTAATACACCCATACATTGAAAAAGAATTGCTCTCTAGTTAACTAACGCATCCATCAATCCACATATTTATGCATGTATTCAATCATTCATTCATTCAGTTAAGTTTCTTTTTGGTAATAACACTTACATTTTACTCTCAGTAAATTTCAATTCACAGTAAAGTTGCAGGATACAAAATCAACAGACAAAAATCAGTTATATTTCTATATACTAGTAATGAACTAGCAGAGAAATTAAGAAAGCAGACCCATTTACAATTGCATTAAATAAGAACAAAATATCAGAAATAAGTTTAGTCAAGGAGGTGAAAGATCTATACACTGAAAACTGTAAGCCACTGATGAAAGAAACTGAAGAGGAAACAAATAAATTGAAAGATATTCTGTGCATGGATGAGATGAATTAATATTGTTAAAATAGCCATACTACCTAAAGCAATCTATATATTCAACGCAGTCTCTATCAAAATTCAAATGGGATTTATTACAGAAATAGGAAAAACAATCCAAAATCTTTATGGAACCACAAAAGAAAACAAATAGCCAATGTGATCTTAAGAATGCAGAGCAAAGCTGAAGACGTCATACTGTCTGATTTCACACTATGTTATAAAGCTGTAGCAATCAGAACAGTATGGCACTTGCATAAAAACGGGCACACAGATCAATGGAACAAGACAGAAAGCCCAGAAACAAACTAGTGTTATTAGTCTTAAATAAGAATGGACAGCCAAAGATTACCAGATATTCAAGGAAAACTTCCAAAATAGAGGCCAGAGACAGATGCAAATTAATAGGGATAAGGAGCCCAGAAGCAACAAAATCAACAAAGAGGTAAGAAGACAAGTTAAATATGTTATAATTAATTTTTGGAGAGATGAAGTGTTGTACTTCATGGTACAAATGCCAAATACTATTAAAAGTTAAGAATCAAAAATAGAAAATAGATATTGGAAATTAAAATATTTTTGTCCTAACGTAGAAGTTCATAAAGAGTAAGATGAAGCTGAGGTACTCTCCTTAAAAAAAATAAAATAAAATGAAAAGAAATGGAAGCCAATAAAAAGAGAACATTAGGAAAAATAGAAAATTCATATACTAGGTGCAAAATCTGACATGGGCATTGTAGAAAGAAGGGAAAAAAAAGATCATGAAATTATTGGGACTGTTTTCTAGATTAGATATTTATGAATCTCCACATTGAAAATACCATCCATGTACTTTACACAAGGAATTTAAAAAGATAGTCCCAAAGCAAATAATTATCTGATTTTAGAATGTTTCACTAATGAATGTTGCACTGTTTAGAATGGTGCACAGTTTTTAGAAACAAGTAAGTTACATTACTAGAATTGGAAAAAGAAGACAGTAGAATTCTCAATGTATCAATGGAATCCAGAAGACAGTGGAGAAATGCACTCATCATTCTGAGTAAAAATTATTTTTGAATAAGATGTATATTGCTGGTAAGATTATCGATGTAATGTTATCAAAATTATATCTTCAGGATAATGCACTTATACCTTCCATACAACCTCAGGAAATTCTTTGAGAGTGTGTTCCTCCAAATATGAATAACTAAATGAGACAGAGAGAGAGAGAAAGGGAGAAAGAGAAACTTAAATAACAGGAAAAGGAAATTTCTAGAATTTTGACAGGTAGACCTCTTTAGAGAACAATAGAACAGCGGGTCAAAAGAGCAAAAAGTGTGAAATGGAACAAGACATCAGAGGATTCAAGAAGGGTCTATAAAAAACAAAAATATCTTTATACTTTACTAGAATATAAATTCAAAAATATCTCACGGAGTTTGATATTGATTATCAAGAGGAACATACAAAATAAAAGAAACAAAAGGAAAAGAACGAAGGGCTAACAGTAAACAGCTAACAGTAGAAATAAAAGTTCAAGAAAGAAAATATAACCATATAAAACTATTTGGATCTGTATTAAATTATAGTTATATATTTACAATTATCAAAATACTAAATATGAATTTAACCAGAATTGAATGGGGAAACTGAATAAAGGAAAAGTGTGGGTTTTCAAGTAATCTCCAATAAAGGAGATCACTAAAAAGTTTAAAAGCAAAGAACTGGGAGATACAAAAATATCATTGTTTTCAATGTATGTCACTAAATCTCAAAGCACACACACACAGGCACATGTCTCACTATGGAGAACGGTTTACTCTGGGGAAGGAGGAGGCTTGAAGAGAGGACGAAAGGGCAACTTCTATTGCTATGGTTGTTATTGGGTGACTTAATGCTTTTAGCACTTTAAAGCAGTTTGAACAACCTGCCTGTCATAATTCAACAAAAATGAAAATTAATACTAATGAAATTTAAAGAATGATTTCATGTTTTCAAAAAATAGTAAATGCACTAATTTAAACAAATTACGTAACGTAATATATACGCTGCCCGGAAATCGCAGCAGTGAGTTTAACTTTTTCTATTAATTTGCAGGATGCCCTCAACTCTTGATCTTTCATTAATTATCTTCAGCAAATTATTGTTCCATTCTGATATTCCTTAGGCACTGCTCTGCTTCAAGGACTCCCCTCCCCACTACTAGTTGGTAAATTCTCTTGGAATGTAAATTGATTTTAATATTAATCTTACCAGAATATAATTAGGGAGTTGACCCTGGAGGACTGTCATCAACCTTTTGCATAAAAACCTATAATTTTATGGGTGTTTTATATTCCATAATAAGGATTTTTAAAAACATGTAATTTTACTCATTTTATCTCGACTGGAATTGTTTTTAATGATTTATTGGATGTTTAATAGCATAATTAATATTATATGATACTCATCTCTGGCAAGGCCCCAAATAATTTTTATTAAAATGCTTAAAAATATTGCAGTAAAAACAAACTAGCCCAAAGAATAAATACATTGTAAAATGCAATTTTAAAAATGGATTATTTACCTTCAAGTAATCTATAAGAAAGTAATCTATACTGTGCCAAAAACTTTTTTCCAAAAGGCATGAAGTGACTGGTAAATCTGAGTAATGAGAGGGTTTTTATGGGCAAGTTCACAGAATAATGTTCCACAGTCATAGGCAGAAGCGCTCACTGCCTGGCTCGTTCTGGGTGCTGAACTGGTGCATGTGGCTGCCACCTTAATGATCCAGTATAGCATCATGGTACCACTTTTCACTATCTTATATATGTACATAGAGATGTCATATGGAATTATATTTGAAGACAATTGTCCGATGAAGACAAATTCAGAGTAAAATAAATGGAGACTTCATTCCAAAAGAATATATTACCATAGAATGTTCCAGTCTCAGAAATCTGCAAGCATCACAGAATCAAATGGAAGAAAAAGAGAAGTTTTTAGTTTTTACTTCATAAGAAAGGGATAAGGAGTACTTCGCAGAAATTTTAAGGGAAAGTTGGGTAATCAAAAGGGAGCATCATCATGGTTTCACAGAAGTCTGCCCCCTGTTGTTAGAACATCCTCAGGATAACCTGACAAGGGCATGTCACCCATTTTAGTGCTTGCTTAGGCTTGAGTGCAAGCTAAAGGTTAGGGGTCTGTAGAGAGAAGGATCAACTTAGAAAAGAAAAAAAAAAAACAATAAAAAAGAAAAATATTTGAGTAAATATTTTTAAATGTATTCCTTTTATTGTTTATATATGTAAAAGACAATTAAGTGTTTAAAGGAAAAATAGTAACAATGAATTTTTCCTTTTTCTCTCTTTGCTCCTGTTTTGAATTTCACATGAGTTGAGTTTTACTTGATGAATGGTTCTCTGTTACCTTGAGGACCAAATCCAAACCCCTTAGCTTGGCATCCTAGACCCCTTTTAATCTCTCTTGCAATTAGTTCTCTACCCTCCCCATTTGGCAGTTTCCCCTCACACCTGTGCTCCAGGCACACTGAAAAACTTGCTGTTCCCTGGCAATGCTGTGTTTCCTCATGCCTGGGTGCCCCTGCACGCTCTGCCTAGTGAGTGCTTCCGTTCGCTTCCCTGCTTGGCCATTTCTACTGATCTCTCAAAGCTCAGTGCAAATATTAACTAGGGGTATCTCCCACTTGACTGTAGCTTAGATAAGATAGATACAGATATAGACATAGATACAGATATAGACATAGATACAGATACAGATACAGATGTAGATACAGTGATACACATAGACATAGATATGGATTAATTACACTCAGTTCAAATTTCCTCAAGACTTTTGAACCTGCCTTAAAAGCCAACCTCACTAATTTGTTCAGTCCTTGTAAAATCAAACAAACAAAATAAATGTGGTTCTGTTAAGTTTAATAAGGCTTAACATTAAAATTGAATGTTGCAAACAGTAAAGGCCAGCAAGAAATTTAGAATCTTCACCCATCTTCTTATTTATCTCTGGGGGTTTCATGGTTGGTTAAGAGTGAGACTGGGTCTAATATCTAGATCCGCTACAAGATAATCCTCATGTTCCTTTATTCCGTCTCAAGGGTTTCACATATTTCTGCATACATCAGAGTTTACAAGGCCAGGTATAAAGTATTTTGAAAATGATTTAAGAGATTTTTTTTTAATGGTGATTTTTGACTTGACACTCTTTCAACCTAAATATTGACTCTAGAATGAATGCACTCTAATTAAAACGTAACTCAGTTATCTTATATACCCACATACTCCATTGGCACTCTGTGCTTTTTAAACATTTTCCAAATTGAATTAAATGGCATAACAGTGTTACACTATGCTATATGGTATCTTTGTTATTTCTATCACAGCTTGTACTTTTGCCCTAAGTCCACCAAAGAAGCTATATAAGAAGGATCACAAGAACAAAAATCCTTTGCATTTGAGGGAAAGTGTATACATAAAGTTACCAAAGAGATATTTTACTCAAGATTAAGATATATGGATCAGAATTTAAAATAGGCAATGAAGAGAGAGAAGCAAGATGGCGGAGTAGAAGGACACTCGTGGCTCACCCTCTCCCACAAATACACCAAAACTCACATCTACGGACCCACTCAGCCAGAGCACCTGCCGAACTCTGACAGAACATCACCCTCTTCGAAAGACAAAGACACCAAAAATATGGCAGGAGAAAAGGGAAAAAAAAAAGAATAAAAAGCAAAACAGTGCAGGACCGATCCCGCAGGGAAGGCGCGGCAAAGGAGGACTGGCGCTTGTTCGCGGGGTCTCCCCTCTCCAACTGAGAGGCCAGCAGGATGAAGGGGGAGCCTCCAAGGCTCAGATCTGCCCCAAGCACCCCTTGACCGACAGAACTGAGTTACACGGGCACAAAGGGTCCCCGTGACACCCAGCCCGAGACGCGAGCTGGCAGCTGGGGGCCAGGACAGGACACAGATTCAAACACAGATTGGAGAATATTCTTTAAAATAGAACCATTACAACAAAATTGTACTATTTATCTTCAGAATTTTAACAAGGTTACATTGCATTTGCAAGTGGGGCAAGAAGAAGCATTATCTTGGTAAAAATAAATGGGGGAGAATATTTTAAAATTAACACAAATAAATGTGAAGACTAACTCAAGGGAAGTTGCATGAATGAATAGAGAGACAGTTTGCCATCATTCCCCGCCCCCCTCTCCGCTGGAAATAGTTCTAAAATTACACAGATGGCTTTTTTCTTTTAGGAAGTTTAGTTGTCATTCGCATTATATTTGATACATTTTGGAATGAATCAAATGTGATTTTCCTCCATATGTCAGGCAGATCAAGCCCATGTATAAACACTGGTCACACAGATTTCAATCTGGTTCCACCAAGTGTAACTCCCCAGAGATAAATAAATCTCCCATAAGTGCATCAGATGACTGTAATGATATATTTTAGTTATAATTTCCTTGGAAAGTAATATGATATCTTCTGTCATATTGCTTCTTATGAGCTAGGAAAACAAAGTGCCAGCAATTTGAAGGATGTTTATTTGATTCACTGACATTAGTTAGAAACAAACTGTTTCCTTTATTGAGTCCCACATGAATACCTGATAAATATTTGTATTCTTTAACAGCCTTTGGATGTAAGGGAAGAAAATAAAGTAGACGAGATTTTTATCTTTAGAAAAGATTTTCATCTAAATGTTTGAAGGATAATTAGAGGTCATTTAGTTCAAGCTGGTAGCCTGTTCAGTTCTCTGCACTACAACCCCGGTGAGCAGCATGAATATGCTTGAACACCTCTAAAAGTTGAGAAATCACGTCTTTGTGTGCTGGGAATTTCTCCTTATGGGGGTTTATTTGACCCATTGCAAGCTAGGAGGTGTTTTATTTCATGAATTAGTTCGATATGCAGGGCAAAAACTGGTACCCACGGTTTGCTCACACTCTTCCTTTTCCATTTTTCCTTATTCTCACCCAGTGAAAGAAATCCTTTTCAACTCTCCTGTTTTTCTCCTGTTAGTAAGTTTGGATTCACATGCATGAGCACACAGCATGGCAGTGGTGAAAAAGGCCTGGGGGGTCAGGTGGCAATAATTCCTTGCACTGCAATTTGATCTCTTCCTCCAAGATAAGATGGAAGTCCCTTTGCTTCAGCATCGACCATCCTTTAGGAGACTGATATTCTGATGCAAAATGACATGAAACTAATGGTGTGTTCTCAGAGCAGAAACCACAAAGTGTATTTTTGCTCCTTTAGCACCAAGAGGGACATAATATGGGCATAATTGAGAGCTAGTATTAAATAAAGTTAAGAAAATGGATTTCAGATTGCATTCGTGAGTAATTGTTTAAAGAAAGGAAATAAGAGTTCCATACTTTCTGAATTCTTAGACAGTGCCTTTCTTCTGTCTGTGTATTTAAATACCTTAGTTTATTATATTTCTTACCTTCCATTTCTATTCTTTTCCAAATGTTTGAAAGCATTATTACGCCATCTTCTATAGATGAGAAATTGAGATCTCTCCCTCTCTCTCTCTATGTCTTTCCCTTCTTTGTTCTCCCTCTCTCTCTCTATGTCTTTCCCTTCTTTGCTTCTTCCTGACACCAGTTGCTGAGTGTGTTGTCTGCCTAAAGGCTGAAGACGTATTTTAAAGCTCCCTTTGCCTGGGGCTCACTGACCTGACTCCTGGCAGAGTCGTGGATCTGGTAGACATTTTATTCTAGGTGTGTAGGCACTCAGGCACTCTCTTGACCCCTGAGGTTGATTCTCTTGACATCTTTGATTCTCTTGACAAGGCTTCTCAGCTGGAAGAAGAGTGGTCTCATGCTCAAGAGAGAATTCTTTTCATACTCATTTCTAGAGAAATAGTCTTTCTTCATATAAGAAGAGGCCTACATTTGACGTCTGCTGGAGAACTCTGAAGACAGAAGTGTGGTCTTGCTTTCAGAGGAAGGGCTTTCCCTAGATTCATGAGGAGATGTTTGTTTATATAGTTCCTCCAGCTTCTCCTTCTACCCAAGACTGCCTCTCCCTTGGGAGATGATTGTTACTACTAAGTATTTAGAACGTGCCTCCAGGGCCTGTGTCCCCAGGATGAGTTCCAGTTGCTTGCTGCCTCTCTGGAAGGCTCTCCAGGATTAGCTGGTGGCTCTGACTCAGGCTCCTTTTAAATCACTACATCTGCCCTGGGTCTTGGAGCATGTGAGCTTTTGTGTGTGCCCTTTAAGAGAGGCATCTCTCTCTCCTACAGCCTTCTGGCTCTCCCAAAAGTAAGCCCTGATGGCTTACAAAAGAAAAAATTTTGAGGGCTCATATTCCTGGTGCACGACCCCTGGGCTGAGGGTCTCAGTGTGGGGGCTGGACCCCTACTCCCTGGGGAGACCCTCTGCAATTGCAGTCATCCTCCCATTTGTGAGTCTCCCACGCAGGGTTGTGACTCTTGACTATACCCTGTCTCTGCGCCTCCTGCTTGCCTCGTTGTGTTTTCTTCTTTATATCTTTAGTTGTGGAATAGCTTTTCTATTTCCTCAGGTATTTCTAATCAATCGTGTCTCTGTGGGAGGATGTCAGTTCAGAGTCTTTCTGTTTCACCATCTTGGCCCCAACCTCTATGAAATTTGACTTGTGTTTTCCATGTTCCTGCTACTAGAACTTGAGAGGTGGCATCACCAATATTCCTTTCATTCGTCAGGTAAATGTGCCTCTTCTAAGACTCTGATCCACCTTGTAATATACCCAGAAAGGTAAACTTCAGTCATAAGAAGTCTAATTTGGGGACTAAGGTCAAGTCTCTTTCTTCTATTTGGCTCTAATATCAATGAAAATACACTTTTGATTTGTATCCTTCTTTTATCCAAACGTTTCGCATTTGATTGGAAAATGTGGTATAAGAGAAACATGCTTTTTGGAGTTCAAAAGTGTGCCCTATTCATTAGAGTTCAAAAATATAATATACTTTGTCCAGAATATATATTCTTACAGCAACATACAAAGTTATAGATTGGTTGTAGAAGATGCTTGGGTTTCTTGATTCTTTGTTTCATGTGTACAGCAGGTTTCACAGTAGACATCATAAAAAATAAAAAACTCCAAATAGTTTAAAGGATCAGATGGAGTAAGTTACAAAGGAAAAAGGAAGGAGGGATTAATTCTTTTTTGTAATTATGTAAAGGCATTGGTCCTAACATAATGGTAACATTTAAAAATATTTTTGTAAAATATACATACAGTAAAATGTATTCATTTTATGCACTCTATTAAATAAGATTCAGAAAATGTACTCATCTACATATCACCTCTATTAATATAGAGAGTATTTTGTTTCCCTATACCCTTCCAAGTCAATCCTTGTGACAAGGGAACCACTGATCTTCTTTCTAATACTGCTAGATTTGATTTTTCTAATATTTTACAGGGATGGAATTATGACATATGTACCCTTTTGTATTAAGGTTTTATTTTTTCCCTCAACACAATGTTTTTGACATCCATCTATGTTCTTGCACATATCAATAATTGATATATTTTTTATTGCTGAATAATATTCTATTGTATAGATATACCACATTTACTTTATTATTATTTCCTTTCCTATATTACAGAAACTCATTAAAACATCAGCTCTAATCAGCATAACAGGAGACAAATAATTTGTAACTCAAGAAAGTAAATAGGAGATACATCTTCTTACGTCTTTTTTGTGCTGCTTCACAATTTGTATTATAGACTGAATTACCAAATTATAGACTTGTCAGTTTCAAAGATCTCTGAATATATTCACGGAGTTTATCGCATGCAAACCAGCAAGAACAAAAATGACTGCTTGTTGAGACATTCCATTCTTTATATTGCCAAAAATTGTTGCTTTGAAACTGTTATGCATGAGACCATAATACTGGAATAATAGAACCCTAATGAATGTAAGTCACTATTTAAGATGGGAGCTAATCAGTGGGATAGCGCTACAAAGCATTTGAAGATGGATATTACTTCTGTGTAGTAACATCAGTCATGCTCCTAAAGCAGTTAATGCATATGTTTGTCTTAAATATATTTCCATCATTTAGTTCTATGAGAAGTGTCATTCAGGCTGCAATAACTCCAAAAGAACCAATAAAAGGGAGAGTAATTTTAAAAGTTTCTTAGTGTTTTTATCCCTTCATGCATTTTCTCTCTCCCCTTCTAGTCTGCCTCTTATTAGTAGATGAGATAAGACTTTAGACCCAGATAAGAGATTACAAAGCACAGAGACCTTCACTTAAGAGCATCTTGAACTTTAAGAAGTCCTGCTCTTGACCATCTATAGCTGAATCAATTTCCATGGGGTCAGAAATTACAAGACCACCAGGAGTGTTCCATCTAGAGCATAACCCCCTCCATTGCAGACCGTATGCTCCAGTTACCGGTACTTTTATTACAAGGTCCTGAACCTGCTTCTGGTTCCTGTGCTGACCTCTTCCCTAGTACCTTCTTTCCAAAAACACACACACTACTAGTTTATGTGTATGAGGCCTTAGAGAGAAGTCAAAGAGTGGCTATTTAAAAGGGGTGGGGGATGAGCAAAGCAGGTGCTTGGGCTGGACTGTTCACGTGCTCCATGGGATGGCAAAGAAGAGGAGAGTCTCATGGGCTAGAAGCCTGAAGACAGTGGCCAGATCTCTCTTTGCTGTGGTGTTCGACCATGGATACATAAGGAAGAGAGAATTCGAAGTTTGAACCTGGACTTCCAGGTCATCATGAAGAATATTTGTCAAGGAATGAAAATAAATATTTTGTTTGAAAGTTTGACGGCTTAATTTAAATTTTAAACATTGTATTCATACATGGTAAGTCTCCATTTGTACTTTTGCCCAAGTCCCCAAAATGTAACAGACAAACTTAACATTTGTTTATTTTTGAGTCTAATGTTAGATGAATATTACAGCCAAGTATAAAGAGGTGTTTTAAGTAATTGTTTTCAGTAAAATTTTCCTAGGATATTACTCAAGAGCTAAATTTGCATCTCCATACCAAAGAGGATGTGAGCAAAATGATCTGGTCATTTCCTTCTTCCTCAGCTTCTGGTCAGTGAAGGTTGGGGAGAGAGGGCCTTGGTTGTTTTGTTGCATTTTAATAAAAAAGACTTCTTCTTATTCCAGTCACATAACCACTTATTATTTAAGATAGTGATGACTCTTCTTTATCAATTTCAAGTAGATAATCACACCACTCACCTCGCTGTTGTTGTTTGTTTTACTTAGAATAAAACATTCAAACACTAGAAAACCAAACCAAAAAAGTGAACTTTTCCCATGAATTTAAATGTGTCTATTAAGTGCTAAATACTTTAGAAAAGATGAAGGATACACAGGAGCTTATATTTGTAGAGTTGAAATGACACAAAGAGGTTTTTATAGATCTATATCATTTATGTAAGCACCTAATACAGTAGACTTGAAAATATAAATTTAAAACTATGTATGCCAAGATATCATGAAAAATAGCATAAGGATATAAGAAAAATGTTTCAATAAGCAATTCAAGGTTGTTAATTACTAGTTATAAGGCACAATAATATGGAGGAATCCATAACGTCAACAATTCCAGAGAGCAATTGGGCAACGAGCAAGAAAAGTTAACTGGGAAGGTAGAAAAATAGCTAGAAATACGTAAAATTTTATTCAACTTATTACTTGCTAGTAATCAAAAATGATAAAACAGAAAGAATAATAATGAGAGATTTTTTTAATTTGTCAAATTATATAAAATGTTAAGATGAAAAATAATGCTCAGTGTTTGAAATTCTGGATACAGAATATCCCATTATGTGCTTGTGGCTGAATTTATAGATTCCTTCATATATGATTTCATATTAATAATGCTGAGATGAGAAAGAACATTTATAAATCTGTGTGTGAGGTCATTTCCTTTGGTTGAACTGCTATAGGTATTAATACATGTTGCTAAATTTTTTTGATGAATTAACAAAGCAAATGACAGAATATGGTGATGCTGATGTGGAATAATGTGCAATTTCAAACACTGAACATTAATTTCATCTTAACATTTTATATAATTTGACAAATTTAAAAATCTCTCATTATTATGCTTAGACATAAGCTCTTTGAAAATGGCAATGCTGATATTATAGTGAAATTTTAGCACTTTGAATCAATGACTACATTTCTTCAGTAATCTTAAACATGGCACCTACATGGCCTCTTTTATTAATATTCAATGTAGAATTGGAAATTAGGGCTAGAAAAGAGGGAAAATACATATCTAACACTGTATGAAGTGAAATTTTATATGAAAAATATCTACCCCCATTTTTGTTCATTTGTATTATCTGCAAAAATATCACAGAGAATTTAAGAATATGTAAATTTTAATAGTTTCCATCTCTTTTTCTCACAAGATGAAATTTAAAAAACTAATATTAAACCATGATTACAGATGGAAGAAAGAAAGACAAAGCAAAAAAATAAGAAATGAAGACACTAATAAAAGGGATGGAAAAGATCCTAATTACACAGTACAGCGTGCAGAGAATTATCCTTGAATGGCTTGGCTCCTCGTGAACTGGATTTTTGTGTTAATTAGGCACATCCCTCATTAAGTATGCCTGTAACTTACTTAAATTCTTTTCAATTCAGCACTCAGTGCTCAGAAACAAACAGCAAATAGCCCCATCTCCCCTTGAGAATTTCCAAGATAGAGATAAAATAATTACTGGAAATATAGGTTCAAATTTTTTATGAAAGTATGAAAAAATATCTTTTCATTTCTTTTGTTTGGGAAGATACTTTTTGTTGAACATTTTTTTCTTAAGAGTCAAATACAAATCAACTTTGAGAAGTTTAAGATATTATTAAAGCAAGTATTATTTCTTATACTGTTTGTGAGCAGCAAATAGGGACCTAAAAGTCTTCAAATTATCAAGATGTAAGAGTATGTCTGACACCAAAATTCAAGTGTAAATTACATACTCCATAACATGCACCAAAAATTATTCATGATGTGACTTTAAAGCTATCTTTTAATTATCATCTCCCAGTATATTCCATTTTCTGCCTCTTCTACAAAATATTCAAATAATTGAGCTAGTGATTTTTAACCCAAAAATGTTATATAGCTTCACTCATCTGTAGCTACTGTGAGACTGACGCAAGTGCCTGTTGCCAACAGTGACTTTAAGAATTTGCATGAGGCATTTGGATTTCAGGGGGTGGATCAAGATGGTGGAATAGGAAGACCTTGAACTCATCTCCTCCCATTTTGTTCTATCATGTTGTTACCAGCACTGAAAAGCCTATTTTTTGAATTCTCTCTCTACTATATCAGAGCTAAGTGCTTGCCCCCCAACTACCAATGGACCCATAGTAGTCACGAGCTGCCAGGATGCCCAGCCAAACTGTGCAGGGAGACTGCCCCTGCCCACCAGTGTGCTTGCAACACTCATGTACCACCAAGCATTGCAATTAGCTGTCCCAAGGTCCTGCCTCACCCACAAGCACACCTACAACAACCTCAGGATGCAGATTCTCACAATTACCAGCCAGGTCAGAGGCCAGCCTTGTCTACCAATGTGCCCACAATAATCAGCCCCACTTAAACAACAGGGCTCACAAAGCCCACATAAGGGACACCCCTGGAGCGTGTAGCTTGGGTGGCCAAAGGGGTGTGTGCTGCTGAGCCCCATAGGATGCCTCATACATAAAGCCACTTTTCTAAGATTATGAGATATAACAGACCTACCTAATACACAGAAATAAAACACAGGGAAATAGGAAAAATGAGGAGGCAGACACATATGTTCCAAATGAAGGAAAAAGAGGAAATCTCAGAAAAATAACTGAGTAAAACAGAGATAAATAATTTATCCAATAAAGATTTCAAGATAATTATTATAAAAATGCTCACCAAAATCAGGATAAGAAAGGATGAACACAGTGAGAATTTCAACAAAGATTTAGGAAATATAAGAAAGAATCAATAAGTTAAAGAATGCAACAACTGAAATTTAAAAAATATAAATATAAATATAAATTTTATATATATATACACACACACACACACACTAGAAGCAATCAGCAGTAGATTAAATGATACAGAAGAATGTATCAGTGATTTGGAAGACACAGTAGTGGAAATTAACCAAGCAGAACAGAAAAAGATTTTTAAAAAAAGAAAGAAAATAAGGATAGTTCAAGAGCCCTCTAAGATAACCTGCAGCATTATAGGTATCCTAGAAAGAGAAGGTGGAGGCAAAGAACATATTTGAAGACATAATAGTTGAAAATTTCCCTTCCCTGTGGGAGGAAACAGACATGCATATCTGAGTAGCACATGGAATGCAGCAAAAGCAATTGTAAGAGGAAAGTTTATAGCAATAACCCCAGGGAAAAATAAAACCTCAGTAAATAGGAAAAATCTCAAATAAACAATCTAAACTTAGACAAAAAGAAACTATAAAAAGAACAAACAAAAACCAAAGTTAGTGGAGGAAGGAATAATAAAGATCAGAATGAAAGTAAATAAAATAGAGACAAAAAAACAAAAGAAAAATTTAATAAAATGAAGAGCTGGTTCTTTGAAAAGATAAACAAAATGGATAAACCTTTAACCAGACTCATCAAGAAAGAAAGAGAGAAAGCCCAAATAAATGAAACCAGAAATGAAAGAGGATATGTTACAACTGGCATCGCATAAATACAAAGAATCAAGAAGATTATATTATAAACAATTATATGCCAACAAATTAGACAACCTGGAAGAAATGGATAAATTCCTAGAAATATACAATCTTCTAAGACTGAGTCAGGAAGAAATAGAAAATATGAACAGATCAATTACCAGTTATGAAACTGAATCAACAAATAAAAGTCGAGGACAAGATGTCTTCACAGGTGAAATCTATTAAACATCTAAAGAAGAGCTAATACCTATCTTTCACAAGCTATTCCAAAAATAAACAGGAGGAATACTTCTGAACTAACTAGGCCAGAAATACCCTGATACCAAAAATATGTAAGGCAGCACAAAAAAAATAAATAATTACCAGGCAATATCACTGATGTTAATAGATGTAACTTCCTAAATAAATTGGTAGCTGAATTCAATACTACAAGAATCATACACCTTGATCAAGCAGGATTTATCACAGGGAAGCAAGGATCATTCAACGTCTATAAATAAATCAATGTCATATACCTTTCTAACAAAATGCAGAATACAAATTATATGATCAATGTCGACAGGTGTAGAAAAAGCTTTTGATAAATTCAACATCCATTCATGATAAGGCTACATATGACAAGACCACAACCAACATCATACTCAATGCCAAAAGGCTGAAAGCAATTCCTCTAAGATCAGGAACAAGACAAAGATGCCCACCTTTGCTATTTTTTTCAACATAGTATTGGAATTCCTAGCCACAACAATCAGACAAGAAAAAAAAAAAAAATCAAAGGAATCCAAATTGGAAAGTGAGACGAAAAATTGTCATTGTTTGCAGATGGCATGACATTATATATAGAAAATCCTACAGATGCCACCAAAAACTATTAGACCTAATAAATGAATTCAGTAAAGTTGCAGGATACAAAATTAACATTTAGAAATGTGTTGTATTTCTATACACTAATAATGAACTCTCAGAAAGAGTAATTAAGAGAATGACCCCATTTACAATTGCTTCAAAAAGAATAAAATGTCTAGAAATAAATCTAACCAAGTGAGGTGAGAAACCTATACGTTGATGAAATTGAAGAGAACATAACAAATTAGAAACATGTGTGGCGCTCATGGACTGGAAAAATTAATATTGTTAAAAAGTCCATACTACCCAAGGCAATCTTCAGAGTCAATGCAATCTCTATCTAAATATGAATGGTATTTTCACAGAACTGGAACAAATAATACTAAAATTTGTAAAGAAATTACAAAAGATTCTGATTAGTCAAAGAAATGTTAAGAAGGAAGAAGAAAGCTGGAGATATCATGCTCTCTGTACTGCAAATCTGCAGAAATCCAAACAGCATGGTACTGGCACAAAAACAGACACAAAAACAGACTAATGGACTAGAATAGAGACTCCACAAATAAACCAATGTGCATATAATTAAAAAACATATGACCAAGTAGGCAAGAATACACAATGGGGGACATACAGCCTCTTCCATAAACAGTGTTGAGAAAACTGGACAGCTATATGCAAAATAATGAAATCTAGTCCACATTATCATACCTTATACAAAATAAACTCAAAATGGATTCAAGATTTAAATGTAATATCTGAAACCATAAAAATTCTAGAGGAAAATGAAGGCAGTACACTCTTTGATATTAATCTAGCAATATATATATATTCTAGGTCTGATTCTTCAAACAAGGGCAACAAAAGCAAAAATAAACAAATGGAATTACACCCAACTAAAAACTTTTACTCCAAGAAGGAAGCCATAAACAAAATGAAAAGGCAGTCTACTGAATGAGAGAAGATATTTGTAAACCATTTATCTGATAAGGGTTTAATTTGTAAAATATATAAAGAAGCCATAAAACTCAATATTAAAAAAAAAACTTATTAAAAATGGGCAGAGAATCTGAATAAATGTTTTTCCAAGGAAGACTTATAGATGGCCAACAAATACATGAAAAGATGCTCAACTTCAGTAATTAGGGAAATGCAACTCAAAACCAGAATATTACTTCACACCTGTCAAAATTGTGATCATCAAAAAAGTAAGAAATAACCAGTGTTAGGATGTGGAGAAAAGGAAACACTTATGTACTTTTGGTGTGATTGCAAATGGTACAGTCACTATGAAAAATAGTATGGAGATTCTTCAAAAAATTAAAAGTAGAACTGCCATAAAATCCAGTAATTTTACTTCTGGGTATTTACCCAAAGACAATAAAAACACCAATTTGAAGAAATATATGCACTCCTATATTTATTTCAGCATATTTACAATAACCCAGATGTGGAAGCAACCAGTTTGTCATCTACTATTTCTTTGATCTATTAGATAGAAGAGGCATGATATATTTTTTTAGATTGAGGCTCAATGTGCTTATGTTTAAAAATTTATAGAACACATCTATAAAAATTTTAGAAAGACTGAAAGTGAACATCTTGTATTGTATGAGGACAAGATTAAACAATGAAACCCAAAACTTTCAGCTCAATAGTTGATCTTCCCAAACACAGAAAAATGTAGCACTCTGAAAGAAAGGGAGGAACACAGAAAAGCAAAGCCCAAGTTATCCCTTCCCACAGTCATTACTGACTCATAGCTATGACATTAGCACTTGGTGCTTGGAGCTGATGGCACCGTCTCTCAACCACAAGCAGACACATCACCAACACACTCAGGATGGCAGAGTGGACAGATGATGGCAAGATTCTGAGTCCTTAATTACACAGATGAGCCACTAACCCAATGATGGAACACCCTGTTGTGGACCTTTTTTTTACTGCAATCATAAATGGCATTTGTCTCTTGCAGCTAAAACCACCTTAACTAATACAACACCCATTACCATCTGACTGCATTTTCCTAACATTCCACCATCGCATTATATTCTAACCACACTCTACCTGCCACCCAAATTATCCTTTAAAGTGACAGAATTCTACTCACATTTGAGACCTAGGTCAAATGTCACTTACTCTTTGAAGGCTTCCCAAATGAGGGAGTTAAATCCACTCTCTTCACTGTTCCCATACATCTTTATCAACGTTACAGACCTCACCAAATGTTATTATAGATCAGGAACAGCATAGTGGCTACATCTCTGAGTTATTAATTATTGTATTTCCCAGCATCAAGAGCAGAGCTTAGAATATAATACGTACTTAACAAGTGCATGTTTGCTAAATGAAATTTAATCAGATAACATTTCACTTAAAGTAATTTAAAAGTCTAAATTCCTTTGGAATTCATAAGGACAGGGAAAAAAACTAATAAGGACTGAATAACTCCTATCAAACTAGCCTCTTGATGGCATTTTAAACAATTCAAATGACCTGTACCGCATGTGAATCCCTGACTCAATCAACTTGCGCAGGAGGAGGGTGGAATGAACATTATAATTAGAGAGTATTTGTCAAATGTAAGAGACCATCCCTGTGATGGAATAATGCACTATAGACACTTTCTAAACAGAAATGGTACAAATACCGTAGCTTTCAAATAAATCAAAAAGTAATTGTGATTAGTGTTGTAGCTTTCATTTTTTTTCCTTTTAGATTAATGCTACAAAATCTTCAAAATGCAAAAGCTTTGAGGATAAGTAGTAACCAAGTTACTGTGTAGGTTGAGAAATGACAGTTGGCACCGCATACCAGGGAGACTTGAAATTATGTCTTGACTGAGAATAGCAAATGTTTTCTTCACAGTATGAAAGAAAGAGTGTGTAAATCTCCTTAATAAATTTAGAGATAGAGTTTGTTTTACAAATAGAGAATAGTTTATCATTGGCTACCAACATAGCAGAAGACTTGTTGGGTTGGTGGAAGCTGTTTTGTTTTTCAGGAAGATTCAGCAGAGCTACTTTGACATTTGCAGATGTACCTTGTTTAATTGTGCTTTGCTTTATTGTGCTTCACAGATATTGCATTTTTTTTTCCATACAGATTAGGGTTTGTGGCAACCCTACACTTAGCAAATCTATGATAGCCATTTTTGAAACAGGATTTGCTCATTTCCCATCTCTGTGTGACATTTTAGTAATTCTCACAAGATTTCAAAC
Source organism: Camelus ferus (assembly GCF_009834535.1). Taxonomy (NCBI): domain Eukaryota; kingdom Metazoa; phylum Chordata; class Mammalia; order Artiodactyla; family Camelidae; genus Camelus; species Camelus ferus. The sequence continues at coordinate 5,705,434 of NC_045724.1, read as the reverse complement.
TCTTTCGTTATTATATTTGTTATGGTGATCTGTGATCAGTGATATTTGATGTTATTATTCCAACAAGATTATGACTTACTAAGGGTCAGGTGATGGTTAGTATTTTTTAGCAATAAAGTATTTTCTGATTAAGTCACCTACATTTTTTACACATAACACTATTATTGCACACTCAATAGACTACAGTATGGTGTCAACATTACTTTTATACCCACTGAGAAAACAAAAAAAAATTGTGTGACTTATTTATTATGATATTTGCTTTATTGTTGTGGTATGGAGCTGAACTTGCCATATCTCCTAGGTACACCTGTATCTTTGAGCTATTTTTGAATAAAGTATGAACAAAGCAAATTAATAGTGTCAACAAAAACTAGAAGAGGAATATTTTTCCCTCTTAGAGAAATAAAATATATTAAGATTATTCAGGGAAAAAAATTGACTAGTTATTTATGAACCATTTATTTTAAGAGACAGATAAGACATCAATGGAGTAACAAATCACTAGTATTTAGATAAAATTATCTTACATGCTATGCATTTGGATGTAAATATTAGACATACAATGGCTTTAAAACTTTTATAAATCAGGCTTTTCATTAATACATACTAGCCCTCTCCCTACTTAATTTAAAATAATGTGTTTACTATGACAAGTTGCATGAAAAATAATTGTGTAAATAAACTCACTACAGTCATCCCTTGGTATTGTGGGGGATTGGTTCCAGAAACCACTGTGGACACCACAGTCAGAGGATGCACAAATCCCGTATATAAAATGGCATAGTATTTGCATATAACCTAAACATATCCTCTTGTATTCTTTATCTTCTCTATATTATTTACAATACCCAATGCAATGTAAAGTCTATGTACACAGTTGCTGGAATGCAGAAAGTTCAAGTTTTGCGTTTTGGAAGTTTCTGGAATTTTTTTTTTTTTAATTTTGAATATTTTTGATCTGCAATTGTTTGACTATGAAGCTGTGGGATCAGTGGATATGGAATCCGTGGGTACGGAGAACTGACTACATTCAATGTATTCTTTTAAAAGATAAACCATGGAAGCAATTTAAGACACAGAAAGCGTAAAGAAGCTAAATATGCACATTGTACTAGTGAACACCCATCTCACACAGTAGGTACATTTTAATTATGAGAAGATTTTGCTTTTAAAGGTAGATCACAACTATTATTCTGTTTGTTTGTTGTAAAATTCTCCGATAAAATTTTTTTGCAAATAAAAATGTGACACCAGATAGCTATAAATGACATAAATGTATAATATTTTAACACTATTACCTCTTTCTAAAATATCTACTGAGAAGAAAATTGCTGCCTATTTTTTTATTAATTTAATACTCACATGCAAACATTAGGGGTAATTATCATACAGATGAGAATAGATTCAATTATAACTATGGACAAGTAAGCTGATAAAGATAAGTTCTGAAGATTGTAAAGTATTTCTGTTAATAATGTGGCACTATAAAAAATATGACCTTTTTTCCTAAACTGAAAATTACTTGAAGTAACTATTAGAAAATAAAAGAAAGTTTCTATTTTCTCACAAAGCCCCATTCATGACATTGGTTGGTTTATACAGTTACAATCATCCTACATTAAGAATTAAATAATGCAAAATATTAAACAAGATAAAAGATATTTGAAAGAAGTACGTGGGAAAAGACACTACTCTTTGCTAATGAAGAAGACTGACATGCATAACGATGAGGAAGAAATTAAGAAACAAAAGGAGATGAATTTAGAATAATGGATAACATTTTTAAAAGTCTCTTAAATTCCCTAATCCGTTTAGAAGTACAGCCTGTTTTGCTAACAGAGAAAAGCCTGCAGATGCTATAAAAAAATAGTGGAAGACTTTTGATGGGTTAGTGGAAAGTTGTTTTAACTAGTGGATGTAAAGAACTAAAGAGGTTGTCTTAGAAGGATCCAAACTGTAGTGCAGAAAACCGTTTGCAAATAGAGGCTTCAGTGAATACGAACATGTGTGGAAGATCAAGCTGATGATGAGGGATGACACACACTTGAATGAACAGGCAGTGAAAGTGATCTGAAGTCGGAAATGGATAAGTTGGGGGATGAGGCGGGACGTCACACAGGGAGGCCAACGACTTGGGCAGGTGTAGACACAAGACACAATAAGCTTTGGCTTTGTTTTTGCCTACCTCACACTCACTACTCGCTCATTTTGGATTATTATTTTTTTTTTTTAGTATTCCTTGGTTTGTTCATATTGTATTCCCATCCTTTGCTATATATTTGAGAAAATCTTCCTTTTCATCAAAACCCTACCTAATTGTTAGCCTATTCTTAAAATTACTATAGATGGAGTATGTTAGGAAAATAAACACAGAGGAAATATGGTTATTTGCCTTCTGAAATACAATTAAATTGAAGTAGGGTAAAGAAAAGAAGGTAAGATTGGGATGAACTTAAAAAACGCATTTCCTCTGAGATTCTCACTTTGCTTTAGCACACAGACTAGTTTCTTATTAATTTTTCTTTAATAAAGCTAATCTTATTTTAATATCTTTAAATATTTGATATTTCCTTTCCAGAGAAAATGCAGAATTTTGCAACTAAAAAAGGACATTCAGCCTCCCATACATAGCTCCATAGGCATGTTCCCTCTGATTTGAGTGAGCACCCTAATTTCTCTGCAAAGACTTGCTGTTTCTTACAGTGCTTTTTCTTACAGTTAGCCTGGCTGTGAAATTCAGAATCCTAGTGAGATTCAGTTTCATTCTTTCTTCCAGACTAGAAGAGACAATTTGATACATAGTTTTAATGAGTGTGGCTTTAATTAAAGCTTGAATAACGTCAATTGTCCTAGCTATGTTTTTTTTAACTCCTCAAGGATTTCACTCATTTCCAAGATTGTGTCTTGAGTGCTGACACAAGTCTTCAGTTAACTAGAGCAGTTTCGTTGTTTGGAATGGGAAATTTCAGATGCCATTTTTGCCAATTCTATTTTACTGAATGTACTTGTGCTCATGCGTGTGTGTGTGTGTGTGTGATTTCCAGTGTAGATCTATAATACTTTATCATTCATTGTTTTGTTTTATCTTTTCTGAGTTCCTAAAGAATGCACTGAAGTTTAATTTTTATGTCTCCCTGACTAAAACTAATGCTTTATTGCAAATTAATAATTCGCTCTCTTGCCAAGCTTGAAAAGACTGTGTAAATTATTTGGGACACAATTCACCCCAGCTATTGCAGGACTGAACCATCTTTCAGGTGCTGGAATAGACAAGAAAATGCTCTAGAAATTGCATGCTTGGTCTGCTCTCCACAGCACCTCCCGTTTTATGTGACTCGCCACTTCAAAAATCGCAGGGAAACTCACTTATGTGTAAGGCTTAGCATGTCAGACTCTTTTCCACAGACCAATAAAATCAGTTCTCTGCAGAAGGTGGGCTGCCTGGTATTACAAGAGTGACTTTAATCCAAGGGTTCTTGTCTTTAACGACTCTATTATCAATTTGAGTAGAATAGTAACAATATAATGATAGAATATCAATAATAATACTCTCCTAAAAGATCTGCCAAGCCAACCACTAACAGCTTCCTGAGGACAGAAAATTGTGTTTTGGCTGTGTTTTCCATCCTACAAAGCAGAGAGCTTGGTGTGAAATTCATATTCGATGTCTGTTGGGTAAGTAAAGAGAAGGAACAAATGAATGAAGAATACAGAAAAAGAAGGGCAAGAAAAAGATACTCCTCTTTAAAACTTTTCAATTTTTCTATTGCCATTAATAAAATGCAGATGTCTTACCAGAATCTTCAAGCCCTTGGTGATCCAGACTTTGGTGCCCCTTCAAAGCCACCTCTCTCCACTCCACCCTTTAATTATGCCTGTGACACTGTTCTTTCAGGCCCTCTAAGCCGCTAAGCCATTTACTGCCTCTCAAGAATTTCACATATTTTATTCCCTCCCCTATAATTTTTCTCACATCCCTCAATCTCCCTACACACTTGCCTAAATAACTTCATTTTTAATTCCCTACCATAAGCATCATATTCTCAGAACTGATTCCCTGACCCCCTGAACTTAGATTGCTCTCAGCCCTATTCCAGTTACTCACATAGCACTGTTTTTAGTTTTGGTAGTAGTTTGTATCACCATCTGTAGCATTCTGTGTGTCTGCTTGATTAGAATCTGCCTTCCTTCTTTGACTGTACCCTCCATGGAATCAAATCCTGTCTGTTCTATTCACCAGAGTTTACCCAGTACTTAGCACATAGTTTAGCACATGTCTGCACAGTAGTTATTTCAATATTTGTTGGCTGAATATATTAATACATTTAAAACCAATAATTAAGTTTAAATTCAAATGAATTTAAAATTTGCAAGCACAGAAATAATTTATCAGGTGGTGACTATAGAGGAAATCATTGGAGACTCATAATAGGAGGTAATTTCCAGTAACTTTCTTATAAGTGGACATGGAACCAAGGCAAACATATGCTTTTAAGTAAAGTTGAGTAAATGGGCAACATTCTTTTACAAAAGGTGCAGAACCAGCAAGTCTAAGCCTAGGAAACAGAGCACAGGGTTAAAAATCAAAGGAACAGGTCTAACCTGGAGTCGGATTTGTTCTTTTCTATTACACTAATGGCATTTGTTCTCAAATGATGTGCTGATTTTCAAATTTGCGATCACTGAGCACTCTACGATAAATCTGTGTTCATGAACCTTAACACGGTGCTTGGTGTAGAGTGAGTATGGAATACATATTTCTTGAATCGATAAATAAAACAGACATGGTCTAGGAAAGTAATAAATATGGAAAACATAGTAGGAAGACTGGAAGGTGATAAGAAGTGTGCTGAATGAAAGGTCTGTGTAAACAAATTTAATGCTGGAAAATTGAGTGTATTTAGCTGCCCACTTTATGAAACCAACATTTAATTAAATACAGTTGTCTCATAACATACTCAGTGGTTGAGCTTCCTCACAGCTGAACTAAAATTGTTTAAATAAAATGAGACTCATTAACTTTTCTAATTGTTGTTTGCGTGAAGACTTGAACTTTGCTTTTAAAAAGAAGCTGCTCCATCTGCAGCTAGTAAAAAGTGTCAGCTGGCAGTGTTTAACCCTCGTGAATCATCAGTTTGTTTCTTCTTTTTTTCCCAAGCCACTGAGCATCAGGGAGAGGAGATTCTATTTAAAAAAAAATAAAATCCACAGAATGTTTCAGAACTTGATTCCGTTCCTGTCTTCTGAGCTCATGCATACCAAAAGGCATAGTTTGCCTAGTTGGGATAAAGGTAAAAGTACATGCATCATGGGAATGTACCAGCTGCACAAGTTTAGGCTTTCTTAGTCGTCAAAAGAGGAAACAGATCATCAGCACTTGAATGCTTCATTTCATAACGATGCTTCTTAGTTTACAGCTTTAAAATGGCAAGTGTCTCTTGACAAAGAAAATGTTTCATGGCTGCCAGCCGATAACAACTATGTGTATTTCCTTAAGAGAGGTCTAATAAGTAAAGACTCAACTTGAATTTTAGCATCTTAAGGTTAACACAAACAATAAAAAAATAAAATAAAGGGAACCTTCTTACTATTTGTTGAAATTCTATGGAAAACAATTCATTATATCCCAAACATTTCTACATGCAATGGTACTTTTATGAATTTAAGTCAATTTCAAACATAAACAGTTATTTTAGAAAGCAGATGTCAGCTAATTTTTCTTATTTGGCAATGACTTATGTAGCTTAGCAAGAAAAAAAAAGTGTTCCATGGTTTTCTCCTGACTTTAGGCATACTGAAACACTTTTTTCTAATAAGTGCTGATATATTACAGTTAAAATCCATTGATGTAAAAATTAAGAATTTTGTTCTGGGAATAAGACAGACTTGAAAAATGGTTGCTGATTTATTTTCCCACACAATAAAAGGGCTGGAGGAAAGTTTTGCCAGTAAATATGGAAGCTCCACTATTATCAGTGGCTTATACTCTTTTTTTTTTTTTTCTTTTCATCCTCAGTGGGAAGCTTTCAGCCTAAAGTTACTTTGTTGTTCAATGTTTGCTGAGGATCCAGTCACTGGGTCTGAGTGTCAGAGAAAACAGGAGACAAAGGGCGAGACCTAATAGCTTCCCTAATAGAAAGAGTATTTGGATATTCTGTGCCACATTTCTGATAATTGCTGATAACTAGCCTTGGAGAACTGAGGTCCCAGAGACATGCCTTCAGAAATACAGTTTTCTGTGAGGCACATAGCTTAGGATTTTTCTATGAATAAAGAAGCAATGAAAATAATTGGTGAGGTTAGAAAGTCACTAGCACACAGAAACAAATCTATCACATTTTTATACAACAGCAACAGTTAGAAATAATTAAAATGTAATATAAAATTTAAGTTTAAAATACAAACAAAAATAAAACAGAAATAAATCAAACTAAAATGAAAAAGGCTTTAGTGTGGGAATTGATAAATATTTATCTAAATGCATTAACATATAAATAGAAAAATATAAGGTGTTCATTAATAGGAAGACATTGTACGTAAACGATAGCAATTCTAAAAAAATTCATTTTTAGATGAATACAATTTCAATCGAGATCTGAACACACTTTTCTTTGAGGGGTGCTGAGGAATGTGACAAGTTAATTACAGATTTTATACAAAAATGAAAACGACCAAGAAGAGTTAAGAAACTCTTTAGGAAGACAAATCTAAGTTCATTGCTTATATTGAACAATTATACTTGACACCAAAAGCAAAGGCAATGAAAGCAAAAATAAAGAGTGGTCTACAACATACTGAAAAGCTTCTGCACAGCACAGCAAAACATCAAATAAAAAGGCAGCCTACTGAATGGGAGAAAATATTTGTAAACCATAATCTGATAAGAGTTTAATATCTAAAATATATAAAAAACACATACAACTCAACTTAAAAAACCCAAAAACCAATCCAATTAAACATAGAGACAGGACTTGAATAGACATTTTCCAAAGACGTTTGGACAGCCAACTGGCCCAAGAAAAGGTACTCAACATCACTAGTCATCAGGGAAATGCAAATCATGACCACAAAGGATCTATCACCTCACACCTGTCAGAATGGCTATTATCAGAAACATAAGCTAGCAAGTGTTGGCAAGAATGTGAAGAAAAGGGAGCCCTTGTACACTGTTGGTGGGAATGTCAGTTGGTGTAGCCCTTATGGAAAACAGTATAGAAGTGAGAAAAGTGAAAACAGAACTAATGTGATGCAGCAATTCCTCTTCTGAATATTTATCCAAAGGAAATACAAATACTAACAAAAAGATATCTGCAGCCTCATGTTTATTCCAGCATCATTTATAATAGCCAAAACACAAAAACAACCTAAGTGCCCATCAATGGATAAATGGATAAAGATGTGGCATACACACATTTACAGTAAAATATTATTCAGCAATAAAAAAGAAGAAAATCTCATTATTTGCAACAACATGGATGGATCTTGAGGGAATAAGTCAGAGAAAGGCAATTACCATATGATTTCACTTATATTTGGAATCCAAACAAACTAATACTAAACTCATGGATACAGAGAATGGATTGGTGGTTGCCAGGGGTGAGGGCTGGAAGGTGGGAGAAAATTGGTGAAGGTGATCAAAAGGTACAAACTTCCAGTTATGAAATAAATAAGTCCTGAAATGTAATGTAGAGCATGGTGATTCTAATTTATAGTACTGTATTGTTTGTTTGAAAGTTGTTAAGAGAGCAGATCTTGAAAATTATCATCATAAGAAAAATGTGTATAACCACATGTGGTGATATATATTAACTAGACTTGTAATGGTGATTTCACAATGTATACAAATATCAAATCATTATATTGTATACCTGAAATTAATGTAATTTTATGTATTAATTATATTTCATTAAAAATAGTGATTATGAAGTTAGAGTAACAGGTACATTATGCTACTGGCACAGTAAAATAAACACATTAGCAAATAGAATATAATAGAAAACCCTAATATATATGCTATCATTTTTGGAAAATTGGAATATAGAAGAAAATTGGAATTATCTACACAAAAAAAAAAATGAAATGAGATTTCGACTCCAGTATAATATACAGAAATCTGTATCAACTTAGGTTACAAACATAAATGTAAAAAGCTAAGATGTGAAAACATTTAGAAAGCCATACAAGAGAATATTTTTATGACTGAGAGGCAGGAAAGAATTTTGAACTTTAAGAAAAACAACAGTAGAAATGAGAAATATTCATAAACTAAACTAAATTTAAATTCACAGACTGTACTTAGTTCAATGTTGCCTTATAGAAACTGAAAAAATAAGCTACATTTTTGGAAAATATATTCAAAATATGATTATGATGATATATATTCATAATATTCATAATCATAAAGTATTAATATTTGCATTATATACAGAACACTTTGAAATCCATAAGAAATAGACATTTTAATGGAAAATTCAGCAAAAATATGAACAGGCATAATCCAGAAGAGGAAACATGAATTTCCATAAAGATATGTGAATGTGCTCAGTCCCATTATTTTCACAGAAAATCAAATTAAAATCACCCTGAAATACACCAGACTGGCAACAATTAAAAGACAATAACAAGTGTTAGGCAATGGATGGAGCAACAGGGATTTTTACAGTCAGCAGGTGGGGTGTGTAAACAGATACAACCTGCTTGGAAGACAATTTGGCTGAGAGCCTTGAAGATGCGCATGCTCCGTGTCCCAGCAATACTGCCCCCGGGTGACGCCTACGATATTATCGTGCTCAAATAAACACATTCAGTAATATTCTTAACAACATTGTTTTTAATAACAAGAAACTGAAGGAATCCAAAATCTTCATCAATCAAAGAGATGAATAATTTTATATTCAGAAAGCAGAATGCTAAAAAGCTGGTAAAATGGTAAACTATGGTTGCAGGAATTAATCTCAAAAACATAATATTGAATGACAAAATCAAGCCAAAGAAGAATTTATGGACTATGATTTCTTTTTATTTTCATCATTGTGTACATTACATCCTATAATTTATTTATAACTGGCAGTTTGTACCTTTTGGCTCCCTTCACCTATTTCACGTCCCCACCCCCATTTCTGGCAACCGCCAATCTGTTTTCTGTATCTATGAGTTGAGTTACTTTGTTTGTTTTCAATTTTACATATAAATGAGATCATATAGTATTTGTTTTTCTGTTTTTTGTTTCACTTGGTATAATGCCTTAAGTTCCACCCATGTCATCACAAATAGCAAATTTCCTTTCTTTCTTTGTGGCTGAAGAGTAAATTGCATCTTAGAAATGATTTTATAAAATCATAATCAGGAAAAATGTAACAATATCCTTTACCCTACATATAAATGTAGTAAATTTTTAAAAATGCAAGACAACAATCAAAAATTCAGGATAGTGTTCATCTCAGGGGTAGGGTATACATTAGAAGAGGTTGATTATATGAAAGCAGAGGGAGGTTCAAAGTATTTATACATTATATTTCTTAGGTTTGAGATAAGTGTGTAGAGGTTTATTATTTTTTTAAATAACACATGTATATCATTTTACTCTGTACAAATGATACATTTTATAGTAAAACTGATTTTGCTACATGCTAAGTCTATTTGATGGAGTTTTCAGGGGAGTAATATATACAGATATAAAAATGTTATCTACATAATATATTCATATTGAAACCAGAATAAACATTTTATGGTCTAATGTACGAAGGAATGCTGATTCTTTTTCTGCATATTACAAATGCAAAATTCTTGACTACAACTGTTCTTTGGAATTCACCACTCTCTGGCATATATTTTAATGATATTTAGAGGATTTCTTTCAATTGAGACATCATGCATCATTCAGGAGTGTTTCACTGCAAGTAACAGTGACCCATTTGAACTTAGGCAAAGAGGAAAATTTATCGTCTAACATAATTTCACCAAAAAAAAAGCACAGGAGAGCCAAAACAAAACCAAACAAAAACAAAAACAAAAATACTAAACCACACACTTTTTAGAGCATTTTGTATCTGGTTTCTGATTCCAAACTGGCTTTTGAGACCAAGAGCCTGGATGATTATTGATGGCAGCGTAGGCCTCACATTTTGCCAATTTTACTGCAGTGATACACATTAAATTTGCATCTCTAATAACCCTCTTTCACAAACCCTTCAGCATTTCAGTTATTTAATTTATTTGTGAAACAATTAATGCATTTTGAATGCCAAATACATAGATGATATTTGAAAAACAGGAATGAAACACTTTTTAGGAAGTTTGTTAGTAAAAAGAGACAAAATGTGTTCTTCAATCACTACCAAATAAAGTGTTTATCTATGTGTAGTACTGACATCATAATAGCAAAGGTGTATCTTTTCTTCCTTTTAACCACAGATGACTTAATGTCCTCTTTCAGAGTAAACAACTTATTTCCCCTACACATTTTGTCTTTTTCTTTACGTTTAAAAAATTTTTCTATACTCTTGCTTTCCTTTAGTTTAACATGCTAAAAGCACTAAAACAAACAAAAATATAGAAGAAAATAAAATGGGGTAGGAGGCAGAATGACGAAAGGGAAAAATAAGAAAAATATAAAATGAATCACATAGATATAAGTAATCAAAAGCAAGTTGGCCGCAAACTAGAACAGATTTTTGAAAAAAATAAAAATGAATCAGCAAATAATTAGCCAGTGTCCGGATATAAAACATCTCACTATCAAAATTAAACAATAAATTATTTGTACTGAATTTAAGCTAAAAATGCAAATTGTAGATTATATTTGCTGAACTATTACTTAACAGTCAACATCCCACTGCCTTCTCTCTTTCCCAGACCATGACAGGCTGCTGCAGTGGGGTTTCTGATTTCATCTTGCTTTTCAACAGGATGCAGATGTCAATCTCTGTTTATATGTCCCCAATTCCTGATGACAGGTGTTGAAGCCACACAAGAACACTCTCACTGAACTATTCTTCAGTGCATCAAGAGAAACCTTTGAATTTGGGAAGCTCAATTTCCTGTTCTTTTAGTCAGATCAATTTCTCTATCATGTTTTACTCCTTAGACCCCTCCTCCCTTTGTCTGTCATGCTATGATGATCTCAGAGGAAACCCTCTAACTAATAACACAGAGCTTTGAAAAATCCCCTATTTTATTAAATTTCCTTGAACCTCTTTTTAATAAATTGTTATATGTAGACTGGTTAGGGAAGTGAGGTAAAGCCATTGCTTGGGTTTCTTTGTATAGTTTGAAAGTCCATGTTTTCTGTTCTCTTTAGCTATGAAGTCCTAGCTGCATTTCTGAGATAATAAACATACCCAATTTAAAACCCTGTTATAAACACAATCTCAGTTTTTCTGTGTGTTATTGAATCTATTTCTCAGTTTTACCATCAGCCTGCAATTCCATAACTAGGAACTAGCAAGTCTTCATCTAGTGTTTGGATGTTTGGATGATTTGATTGACTCACTCCCCTTTCCTCTTCCTGTTCCCTGATTCTTTCCGAAATTGTGAAATGATGTAGAACATGAAGAAACTCAGTCTTGCCCTCTGCGAAGTCTTCCTTAATACTCACTCTTGTCAACCACTTTCCAAGATTTGAATTACAAACTTATACCTCTATTAATTTTCCTATTAATTAATCCACTATTAATATTCTTTCACAATTTTTAAAGTAACACAGAAAGGTGTGATACCATTGGCAGAGATTCTGAAAAGGAGTTAATGTCAAGAATCTGACAAAGTTTTAAATGTTTCCCTATGATCGTTACCTCCAGTTATCCATAATTGTTTCCCACAGTTCACACTCCCTACTTACCACCCTAGAAGTTAATTTTAACCACACTTTCCTAAGACTTTCACTAAAACCACCCTCCATATTTACTAATCTTTTCACCCTTAATTCCTTCAAAACAGAAGGGACTTCTGGCTCCTTCTAGAATGCTGATTAGATAACTCCACCTTGTTTAAACTCCCATCTTCTACTTAGACTACTAACTGAACAATAACTGTTTTCTCCATGCTCAACCTCATCCTTTCACTGATTCTTCCATAAACAGTTAAATATTCTGGCATTGGTGATCATGAAGAAGTAAAAATTTCCTCCCAGAGCAACCAATTTCCAATTTAAGGCAAACTGTGAAAGCTGTGAAGCCTCTACAGGTTTTTGAAAGGAGAATTTCTTCTCTTGGAGCTCTATAGCACATTGCTGAACCTCAGACCCAGGATCCAAATCTAAAATTGGAAGGATGCAAAGGACAAGGACTCTTCAGCCTTACATTTCCAACATGGCAAAGATAGAGCCCTGAAAATGAAACTGTCACTACCAGAGATGTAGAAAGCCTGAGAATCATGTATTTTCAAATTTCCTTGAAACCGACTTGCTTACAGGTGCAGTCCCTTCTTCCAGGCAACAACAGAACAATCTCCCCATGCTTGGTTATCACGTGGTGACCGCAGCTAAAGCAGGTGCTGCACACAATGAATTTTGTCCACTTCAACATCCACCCTTGACACTTTTCATTGCCTCTGGGCCAATAACCAGACTCACATCTTAGCACAATCTGAGGGGAGAAGTACAGGCTGATCTAGAAAGAAAGAGTCTTTATGCTGGAGGAACTATGGGAACTGGCTAGTATCTGCTGGTATTAATGGAGGGAACAGCATTCAAGTGGATCTTGGATGTGTTAGACTGGAAACTGCAGAGCATAAAACTGGATAGAAAAGAATCAGTTGACAAAAGCCACTCACTTGTGACTTGTGATTTAATATTCTGATAATGACACTTGGCCTCAATTCACCTTGCTCCTTAAAAACTGGACATGGCAAGAGCCTATGGGTGGAGATGCTTGAACTTTGGGGGCATGATTTATAGAAGGGTTCTGAAGGCTTAGGGAGGTGAGGATGTTGTCATGGATTTACTCTTTGGACTTGAGAATGCACTATTTAATTTTTCTTTAGGAGGACCTAGAAGACAACCATTTCTTTAGATTGATAAAGAGTATACTGGAGAAGAAGCACTGACATGCTTGTGAAGCAAGTTGATGGCTGTGGTCTATATTCTGGAGGAAGTGGGAGATGCTGCCACTGAACTGTAGAGCAACTAGAAGACATTACTTAATAGTCAGTAGCAAGGTGGATATAATTACTACAAGAGATATCAAGGAAGAGTGGAAATTATAGCTATTTAGGATAATGGCTAATAGATCATGGTGTCACTAGGGGCAAGATAGAGTGTTAGTCAATTAGAATATTGCTCAATTTGCATAATAGTGATATACCAGATGCTGGCAAGCAGAGGCTGATATCAGTGACTACTGTCCCTTACCCATTCTCCAGACGCAAGTAAATTCAGAGACCTAAAGCCCAGTATTTAGATTGTCTTTCTCCTGAGGAAAGATCCCAGAATTCCAATGCAAGCATACACAGTAAATAATCATTTGAATTCTTCATAAAGGAGTCTACAATCATTTGCTAGAATAACTATGCACTTAGCAAAGCAGAATACCCAATTTTTCATATCTCTTAGACAAAGAGTTTTGAGTTGACACTAATAAAGACACTAAGTGTTCTTATAGACTTTAGGCTTTTTTTTTTGTTTTTCATTGAAGTATAATCAGTTTACAATGTTGTGTTAATTTCTGGTGTACCGCATTATAGTCTCTGAATTAAGTAGGAGTTTATGGAGGACAGATGATAAATGAAAAAATTAACCCAAAGCTCTCTCATAGGCTAATCCATTTCTTCAGTTTACAAGTATAAAATTTGGAGAATATTATAACATATATATAAATATAAATATATATTTTTATATGTGAATATGTACATATACACATATATATACATATATATATAAGTTGGTGTAAACTTCACCTGTGGAGTGAGGATTAATTTCTTGACGTGGGAAGTAACAGCCATGCTGGTAAAAGAGATGAAGTGGAAATGTCTTAAAGCTTCTCTTCACTCAAGTCAAGATAGTCAACCAAAAGAAACACCAAGTTCCATGGAAAAATTGCAGATATGACCTCCATCAACAGAAACTTGAAGAACGCAATTATGATAAGCTCCATCATGATCTACTAGCATCTGTGATGCTAATAAGAACCAGATGGATTCTGGCAGATGACGCTAGAGTATTGCATGTCTAGCTGGGTTATAGGTCCACCACACCTAGAGTGACCAGCTACTGCAATAGACAGACAAGACTTATGGCGCTTGCTATGTGTTTCTTGATTTGTCAGTTTTTATTCTTGATTCCAATAGAAAGAGAAAATCAAAAGCATTTAAATTTTAACTGGAAAGAAGAGCAGCACCCTCTTACGACAGTGCTTCAGGGTTCTGCTAACTTGCCTTTCTTTGTCACAGTAAAGTCATAGAAATCTTGATCATTCACTTTAATATTTACTGGAACTTCATATGGGTCCATTATATAAATGATATTAGGTAATTTAATCCTATGAGCAGAAGGTATAATATACACTAGATGTTCTATTAGGCAATAATTACCATCTACCATCATAATTACCACCTACAGTAGATAGTAATTGAAGATTTAAGGACCTGCTCTATTGGTGAATGTTTTTGGAATTAAGTGGCTGCAGCATGCCAGAAGCTTCCCTCCGAAATAAAGGACAAATCACTATATTTCACACGTCTACCAACCATGAAAGAGGAGTAAGGGCTTCTTTGGACTATGTAAGCAAAATATATAATGTCTGGGAATTCTGCTCTGACTTAATTAGCCAGTGAGACTGCTTGTTCAAATGTGATTCAGAGTGAGAGAGAGTTATACAGCAGGTCCTAATTTATCCACAGCATATGTGGAGGTCCTGAAAGTGTCTGGAAAATAGAAGAATGTTATATGGAGTCTCTGATAAACACCAATAAGTGAGTTGCAATGTGTACCTCCAACATCCTAGAGAAATGCTGTTTTCCATTTGCAAAAGAGCTCTTGTTATGTTATCCTGACACAGAGGGTAGCAACTGTTAACCCTGGGGACTAATGGAGAGTCTCAAGGTGTTTCCTGATTGAGTGGGTAGGACAAACATCCATCATGTGCTGGAAAAGGTATATTAAGAATCAAATTCAAGCAGACCCTAAAGACATGAATAAACATTATTTTACTGAAATATAGTCAGTTTACAATGTATTAATTTTGTTTTACAGTATAGCATTTCAGTTATATACATATTTATATATTCTTTTTTATCATTTTCATTATAGGTTATTACAAGATATTGAATATAGTTCCCTATGCTATATGGTAGAACTGTGTTATTTATCTATTTTATATATAGTAGTGAGTATCTGCAAATCCCAGACTTCCAATTTATCCCTCCACCTGCCCCTTTCCCCCCGGTAACCATAAGTTTGTTTTCTATGTCTGTGAGTCTGTTTCTGTTTTGTAAATCAGTTCATTTGTGTCATTTTTTAAAGATTCCACATATAAGGGATATCATATGGTATTTTTCTACCTCATTCTGACTTACTTCATTTTGTGTAACAGTCTCCAGGTCCATACTGGAAATTAAAAAAAAAAAAATGAATAAACACATTGAGAGAAGCATCGACTTCTGTGTCACCTTTCTCTGTTGCACTGATAAGTTTCTAGTTCAACCTTATGATCTAAGGCAGGTTTTCCTTTGACTAAATGTTGACGAAGGAAAGGACAGGAGCCTACTTTACAGATATGCCATTACACTATAACGGCAACAGTCAGGAATGGTCAGCAAACCCATTAAATCACTTGACATAAACCTAACACTAACTCTTCAAATGAAGAACATATAACAGATTGAAATACCCCCGACCCCTTGAAGATCAGTACTGAGGGAAAGTCTCCCATTAGGCAGTGCTACAAGCAGTAATCATGAGTAGTCATATAATGAAGACAAGCCAACAATGAAAACATTAGCAGAAAGAAGTCCTTTATCACCTAATTTAGACATAAAGTTAATGATGATCTTCAAAATCAATGGTTAAGATCTGATGAGATGTCAAGCAATACAGTCCGAATTATTATGAAGACATTTTAATATAAAGTTTTATAGTTTCTAATAAAAATGTCAGACCTCGCCTTGAGCTATTAGATAGTGATAATAGAAAGATATGAATGAATAATAAGGTATCTTTATAAGTAAACAAGCAAACCACAGAGACAAATATATAAATAATATTCAAAGCCTTTTGATAGTATTGTTTTATTACCTTATGAAAACTACTGAATGAAATATTTTATGCTGCTTTTGGTGGAAGTTTGAAATTTTATGGAATTCTTGGAAACATTTTTAGTAATGAAATATGTGAACTACTTTTCTCATGTCCCTTTAAAGGAAAAGATATGATTGAGAAAGTCAATGTTCAATTGAAAAGCAATTTTTTTTTATAGAAACTAGATTTTTCAGGAGGAACTAAAAAAATGAAACCATTAATAGAGTGACTGTTTTGACTGGCATTCAGGAAAAATAAAAAGACTATATAAAACAAATTGATAAACAACAGAGGATTCTGTCATAAGTTCTCAGAGCTAGAACCATGAGTGAAATGTACTAGCACATCATTCATAAGCAAGTTATTGCAGAATCACGTGCACACTAATTTGAGATTATTTAAATATGCTTTTCATATATTCATTATAGATCACCATCCCTTGGAAAAGGGAAAATAGTGCTGATCATGTATTAGTGAACTTGAGCTCCTCAGAAGAAATGGTCCATGGAAATTGAAGGAATTGTTACAAACATTACATGCACTATATAAATGCATAGATTTAAGCAGTGAAGTCCTGGAAAATCTCTGCACTTAGCTTAGATCGAGCAACAAACAATCAATAATTATATGCAAATGAGTCTTTTATTCAATATGACGAACCTGCATAACATTTTCAGCACAAATCAGCAAGTACTGTAGAGTTAAAAGACCCTTAGGGTAGGTAGTGGCCAGAACATTTCTTGCATGCATGATGTCTCAAGAAAGTACATTTAGCCTGGTTATACCAGCAATTGATATTTTGTACAAACTGCCAAAAAAAAAAAAAAAATCCAATCACATTATACTTAATTTCACTTCATTTTAATCACAATGTGCTTGCATGGACAGATTTCTTTTAAACACTGATTTATTCTCTAAATAGAGAGGCATGGTTGTTATTTAAGATCTAATGGTCCCCGCTGGTCACATTTGGGAGGCCTTCCAACAGCAGGGCACGATTGTTATTTAAGATGTAACGTGCCTCACTGGTCACATTTGGGGGCTGTTTCTGAGGCTCTTGTCTTCCTGGCAAATAATGTACCAGCACCAGAAAAACTGCAAAAATTCCTTGACATCTCTGTGGATTTTTCTCAAATTAAGCTAAACTCTTGTTTTCTTCCTGATCCTAATTAAAATGTTGAATGAAGGGGGCAACATTTTTATATGCCTGCATTTTTTTCTTTTCGGTGCAACAAGCCTGCTCTGGCTATTTATTTGGGGCATACTTGAAAATTAATAGAATCCTGAATAGTAAAATGAAGCAAGTCATAAGGCACAGATTAACTCGGGAAAGTGGTACTTGGGGTTTAGGTTTGCCTTATGAATGAAAAATTGACAGGTGTGGACTCCAGAGCAATAGGTTAACATTCAAACCCTTGAAGTGGATGGTGTTCATCAGACGAGCACATATCCCTGACATTGTACTTTATCTGTTTTAATAAAGTCATCCCTTTCAAGGAAATTATTAATTTTACCTCTGTTCCTAAATCATGCTCTGGGCTCTAGTATAGTATTAAAATAAAAACACAGGTGATGTTTACTCTGCTATTTGACTTCTTTAAACTGAATGATAATTTTATACAATAAAATGCACAGATCTTAAGTGTTCAACGTGATGAGTTTTGACAATTCTCATAAATCAATGAAACGACCACTCAGTAAAAGATACACAGCATTTTCAGTACCTAGAAATGTCCCTTCCACCCCACTGCAGTCAGTTCTTACATATTTCTAATCCAAGAGGTAACCACTTAGTTGGTTAAGAAGTCAAAATGGAATTAGAGAGGGTGCAACATTTTCTGGCTGTCTCCTTTAATTTGTTATAGTAATTTTGAGATTAATTCATGTTGTCACATAGCAGTAGTTCATTTTCTTATTATTATATGAATAGAACAAAATATACATTTATCCAATATCTTGTTGATGGCTTTTCTCTTTTCTTTTTTGTACTATTATGAATAAGGTTACTGTAAGCATTCTTATTGGCATACGTTTTATTTCTCTTGGGAAAACATTTAAAATGAAATTGCTGTATCATTGGCTAGATATGTGTTTAGCTTTTTAAGAAATCACCTAAAGTTCTCCAAGATGGTATTTTTATTTTACGTTCCCACCAGCAAGATACAGCATAGTCCAAAGTGTTGTGTTAAAGATTAATAAAATGTAAATACTTATTTATGGCGACATACATCACAACGTTGTTTTCTCACTTTTTTTATGAAACACAATTCACAAGTCTAAATATATTCAGCTGGGTGTAGATTTGTTTCTACACTGCCAGGGAAATGACAAACTATACGTGTTTTTCTAAGGTCAGTATATGAAATATACATGGAATTGTGGATTCAAAATTGTACTTTCCAGTTCTCATACAGTGACAGTTTGTCTTACGGTGACATGATAGTGGCCATTCTACTTTCACCCGAAAGAGTGACTTGCTACTAGGAATTTAGAATTTGTCAACCACAGAAAATGTTCCCTTATATCTATGGCCTTTTATTTCCCACACTGAAATTTTATCTTTACATGACTTTAAATGGTGGTAAATATTCAGTAAAAATGAAACAGGATAATGTGGAAGGAATTGGGATAATCCATTGCTAGTCACTGTGCTGTATTTTATCAGTGATAATGGATGACCCCAAACTTTGCAGGCCAGAGAAAAGTGCGTATCTGGGTTTTTTTTTTTTTTCCTCCCAAGCTCATACACTTTAAAACCTTTGGGAAGTGCTTTTGTAGATAACATAAAGAAGGCCACTCATATATTTCTGCTTATAGCAAACTCAGTTCTGCATTTTATTAATACAGAAGCAAAAAGTGAACTCCCTAACTTATAAATTTGCAAAGTCACTTTGAACAGTTTAACTCTAAAACCCTGATGTAAATATATTCAAGGGGGAATATTTATGAATAAAATTTGGCCATCTATGTAGTAGTTTTCAACAGAAAGTCTGATGTTAACATTTTAATTATAAAGAGAGGAAATTATATAAATATACAAATTAGGTCCGGAAAATGCTGGAGAACAGAACATAGGAATGCCTCACTTCCATATTATCTGTAAGTCAGAAGGAAAAATAAGCTTTGAAAATCTGAAGAGGTAAGTGGTTCGTGAAAACAAAATTGTAAGATGTGAGTTAGTTAATGATTATGATATAGGCAAATATTAGGGAAAACCTGAAGATAAAATACAAACCAGAAATGAAAAACTCCTGATACACACCTCAAAGCATTAAGAGCCATTAAACTGTCCTCGGAAGCATGACAATTCTCTGAAAGGCAGTAAACTCCCACAAAATTAAGCACCATATTCATAGGAGGAGCATCCGACTAAATCAACCCTGAGAATTGGGGAATATTCACTCTGCTCTGCTGTCACCTGGTGTGTGTTACTTGGAGTAGCCCATCTGTTTGTAACAGATGTCTCATCCCTTCACAGAGAATGGTGTGCTCTACAGTCAGCTGCAATGAGACCGAGGGACAGGAACAGTGACCTGGCTCATCGGAAGTGGATTATGGGTCCCAGAAAAGCACCAGGAAAGGAAAACAGCTTTGATTCATCCTCAGCAGGGTAGTTTAGAAAATGACTAATACCACCCTCTTCATCCCCCTTGGTGCTTCACGGACTCAGCCTTCGAGCTGCATCTCTTTAAGGTCCCTATTAACCAATCTTGTTCTAATTCAGTAGGTAGGAGGAACGGCGAGGCTGTTTTGTATGCCAGGTCTGGAATGACTGGTGAAACACTCCAGCTGTGTTTGACATGAAGAATCAATATTCCACATAAGCTCATTCTGTTCATGGCAAAAATGCTTCCATGACTCCTTTGACTGTGTAAGATGCTTTTATGAAAATTACTAATATTGACTCATCGGAAAAGGAGACAAAAAGCCATATGCTTAAGTATTTTGGCAATGTGCCCGCGAAGTATTTTGAAGAATACTGTTAAATCCTTCCATTCTACTTCTTATTGCATTACAATTCAAAAACTGATCCATATGCTCCCTGCTGGTTTATCAAGAATATGTGTTATAACCATTTTATAGATGGCTGTTTAAAAAACACCTAGGGAGGGATTACCACTCAACACATTTTGAACTTTTCCATTAAATTACTATAAGCTTTAAAGTTGTCCTCAAAAGAGACAGAATGAATAGACCAAAACAAACCATGTTTGGAAACATGAAGTGTGGCACATGTTTGAGTTGATAAAAAAGCAGGAAGAGAGAAAAGGCATATAACATGAAGAAAATCACTGAAAGATCAAAACAGCCTCAAAGTTTAAAAATCAACACTAAAAGGCCATTTGACCAAACAAAATTAAAACATTTTGACAAAAAAAAATTATGAACAGCTACTATGTGATTATAAAAAGCTCAGAAATTGAGTATCAACTCATGAAAGCATGAGTTTCTCCTGACCTCTTAAAGCTTGCAATCTAGTTAAGAAGGTCTGTGTAAACAACTCACTTTAACAGAATCATGTATGAAGTGAGGCCAGGAGATAATTTCATTGTATTGTATTGAGGCTGAGGAAGCAAACATTAATTTAAAATATTGGAAGTTTGGAAGTTGTGTTGACTGTAGAGTCATTTTTAAAACAACTTTGATTTCATTTAATATGTTTTCTAAATACATGGTATAGTAAAAATGCATTGAAATATATATATCCAAGAGACTTAAACCATTTACTGTGAAGCATAATTAAAAAAAAAAAACAAAACAGAACTATATATATTTCAAAACCCCAGCCTGACAACATTTTACTGTGATACATTTCCTAGTCTGCAACTGGGCCTGGCTCACAGTAGATCCTATGTGTAAAGCATGCTGCATGAACTTACAATTTTCATATTCTAGAAAACAAACATGGAGGCAGAACTAAAATCATAATATAATATAAATATGATTCATTTTTATATTTCAAAATTCCTAATTAAGGTTCCTAATAATTTCCTTTGTCCCAGTTCTTTTTACCTTAAATGCATTTGCAGACCAACTTTAAAAGGTGAAAGAACACTTCTATTTAACATTGAAAGAACGTCCCACTTCCCCTGTCAGATCTCTATTTGCTCCAGTATAACAACAGTGAAATAAAGGGAGGCAGAGGGTTTCCATGGTAGTTCTGTGTTACTACTTGGGAAATAAGTAAAAAGTTTCAGTCACTTCTGCAAGTCTGAGTTGAGAGCTGTCGGTGAAGTTGACTTGCCCGATGTGGTAAGATGCTTTTCAATCTTATGCACTGAGCTGAGGATAATGTGAAAAATGATGAGGTAAGTGGGAGCCTAAATTAATAGTTTCAGATATTTGTTGGCTTTACTGCCCTTATTTATAAAATAAAAGTTGGAAGTGTGTGCTGGTATCTTCTTTTATCATTTTTTGAGTGGGCCATGATTTCCAAAAGTCCAAGGATCCTGATTTATGGATGAGACCAGCCAGACAGGTTAAGTGAATTTCATGAATTAAGAGTCAATTACCCGCAGAAATAGGGAGAGACTCAAGTCTCCGAATTTGCAACAGTAATCCTTGAATTATTATTATTTTAAAGTGTAATCCAGGGATTTTAAACATGAACAAAAGTCACCCTTCAAGAAATGCATTGGCTTTGAATAGGTCTATAGAGAAAGCACAGCCCATAAACACCCATTTGTATGTAAAGATCCACAAGCAGGAAAAGTTGCTTTGGACAGCCAAGAAATAGAAGAAAGGGGAACAGTACTGAACTTCCTGAGTCTGCATGTGAATTTCTCCTTTCACTTTCTTTTCTTACCTAGCCTGCCTCCAGACATGTTGAAATATTGGGACTGGAGCAGCTGGACTCCTTTCGGACACACTTGAGCTTACCTGTCAAATTTTGTCTTTGTAACGGCATCTGGTCTCGCCTACGTGTTTAATTTAGCGTTGAGTTTCGTTAGGTTGTTGTTCTTTCAAGCTGCTATTAGCATTGTCCGGAGATGGAGAAATAAGATGTTTATTCATTAGCACCAAGTGTTTTTTCAACTAAACACAGGCGAAGTATTCTTTCATGTGTTATTTCTTTAGATAAAGAACAGCACAAGGTAGACTCAAAGACAATTTAACTTTCTTTGGATGAAGCCTTGTGTTTTGAAACTGAGAGAGACAATTGAAAACATTAGATAGGAAAAAGATGGTCCTATGGGAAGGGTAACGCTCTAAATAAAACATCAATTGGTCAGCTCATGCTGAGATAATTGCATTTTTATTAACAAATGCATCCTCATTGGTCTAATGTAAAAATCCTGTAGAAAAGATTATGTGTACACACAGTAGGTTTGTCAGTCCTTCTTATCCAGTCATGGACACCTCTCGCTGAGGCCCTAGCCCCTCTCAAGAGCTGCAACAACCCTGTCCTTTGTGCCAATTTCTCATTGAGTCATGTCTTAAGTTATTTTCTTGGCACTTTTCTGATACCAGGTTGTACCCAAAAGCATCCCAAATTTTCTTATAGAACACACATGTCACTTTCTCTTTTTCTCTTCTTCAAGTGTTATGATTGGCACAGTTTCTTAGTAATTATATTTTACTCTTCTTTCCTCTAGAGAGTCCTATTATGAACTGCAGACTCCTTGGCTTGGGTCGCAACCAACCAAGTGGGCTCTTGGAACCTTCTAACTTGGAAGAATAACTCCTTCCTCATTATTCACAACCAATGACTAGAATTGACCTATGAATTGTCTATGGCCAGATTACAATGTAATGCTACAGTTTTATCGGATGTTACTAATAACCAATATAATCAGCTGTGTCCAACCCATTCTGGAAGTTCTATGTCAGACTTTGACTTTGACTGCAGGTGGGGAGTACAGGAATGGATTCTTCCTCTTTGTCTCCAGGCAAGGAGGCTGCTGAAGTCACTTTATTTTATACAGAATTAGAATTAAGGGATGTAAGTGCTCCTAAAGAGTGCATTTCTTAGACACATGTTTTTAAACAAAGAGGTAAGTGTGCTACTACCCAAAGCAGCCTGGCATGCTTGTTTGCAAATACAACATCTCTCCTGAAGAAATTTCATATTTTGACATCCCATCTTAAGATTCATTTTATACTTCATATTATGTGTTTTCCCTAAGGTTTACAATGCTATTCCGTTGCAATATATTCAAAACCATCCTTGTGTGAAGTTGCAAATATTGACAGTTCTGTGACTAAATTATTCCAATATATCTAAGGACGTCGTAGCAACTGCAATCAGAGGTACACAGCTCCCTGACCTTGAAGTTTTTAACAAGGTGTCCAGCAGCAAAGGAAACCTGCAGGTCAGAGGGAGGGTCCTATCCATCCTTTTGAGACAGCTCCCTTTTCAATTCCCTTGGGGCTAGTTTAATATTTTGGAATACTCTGGCTAATTACCTACTTCCTCATCAGGGGCAATTAACTGGCAATAACCCTTAGAACATTTCTGAGTATTTACTGTAAATGGAGAAATTTACATGGCATACCATCCCCCTTAGTAGGTCCAACTATCAGGCCTTCAGGTGTATTTTGAGAGCTTAATAGTAACATTTTTATTAACTTTTTATAGGAATATAACATGCAGAGAATAAAAGTACACAGATCTTAATAATTGTATAAATCAATTAAATTCTATAGAGTGAACATATCTGTAACAGCACGTAGATAAAGAAATAGAGAATTACCAGCATCCCAGAAGGGTCCCTCTCACCAACTTCCACTTACTAAGCACCAGGATAAACTATCCTGAGATCCAAAACTTAAGTTATTTTGCCTGTTTTGAACTCTTTATGGTTAGGGTTATATAAAATGTGCTCCTTTATATGTCTCCTCCACCTTTATTTTTTGAACTTAATGTGTTTGTGAGATTCATCCATGAATTTTTGTACAGTTGTAATTTGCTAATTCTCAATATCTTAGGATCACATTGTGGAAAGAAACCATACTTTATGTAACGATCCTAAAGCTGATAAAATTTTGTTTTATTTCTACTTTTCGGCTATAAAGAAAGGTTCTGGACTAAGCGTCACTATATATGTCTTCCAGAGAAATGTGTAGCCATCTTTGTGGGGTGCACACTTGAGGGAAAGATTGGATTCTAAAGTCCAGTTTAAAAGAAGAGACAAAGCCTTTGTGCCATTTAATGGTAACAGCACATTCCTGTTTTCTGTGCATGAGCATTCCAGTTTCTCCATGTCTATTCCAAATCTTGGGATTGTCTGCCCTTTCTTTTCCATTCTTAGAATAATGTCTTGTGGTTTTAAATGACATTCACCTAATCAACTAATCATTTTAAAGACTTTATTATATGTTTTTAGCTAATTCAGAACATCTACTATGAAGTGCCTGTTACAGTTTTTATTGTCTATTTGACTTCCATTTTATTATTAATTTGTAGATTTTAAACACACACATATACATGCACACACACACACACACAGACACACACCTGGACATTTTTTTTTTTTGGCCAAATGTATGCTTTGTGAAATTTTCTGCCATTCTATGTTTGTTTTTCATTCTACTGCTCTGTTTTGCAAAGCAAAATCCTTAATGTTAATGTCCAATTTAACAATTTTTACTTAGAGTCAATGCTTTTTGTTTAGTATTTATTTACCTACCCTGGAAAGTAATGGTAGTCGCCAATGTTTTGCTTTAAAAGCTTTATTGTTTGCAAATCACATTTACATGTGCAATAGATACAGAAGTAATTTTGTTTATAATGTAAGATTAAAAATTTTTCTCATAAAAATAGCCCGTAGACTTAACATTCTTACTGAGTATACCGTTATTTTCCTATTGCATTGTAGTGTGACTTTGTTATATATCAGGCAAATAACAATTTTGACCATTTCTGGACTCTTTATTTTTTCCAAAGATCCATTTTTCCATCTTTGCAACATCATATTGTTTTAGTCGTTTTATCTCTATGTAGATCTTGATAACTCTATCTTTGATACCTGGTGGATTCTTAACTTCTGTCCTTCTTAAGGATGTTTTTGACCATTCTTGGCCCTTTGATTTACATGTAAACCTAGTATATCAGTTGCCTCTAAAATTATCTACATTTTAATGTTCAAATAATCATACTTATTAAACCACTAGTTATAGTTCTTTTTATCTATTTATCTTGATGTATTTTATCAGTTGATTTTTTTAAAGGCTTTAAACATACATCTTTCTGGCTAGATGGTAAAAAATATATATTTTCCTAGGATATGTATTCCAGGAACTATAATTACAATCTTATATAAAATTCTAGACCACTGGCAGTGGCTGAAATGTGAGAAAAGCATGCCCCCTTTGTGTGTGTGTGATATAGAAAATGCATTCTGCAATATATTTGTAAGTAAATTAAAGAATAGTTTATAGGCCTACCATATTCCAAAAATGAAGACATTAAGATTTTATTATCAATTATCGCTATAGTCCACTGACTTGATTTACTAACAGTCTTCTTCTAGGCTTCCACCTTATTTTATGACTGATGAAATTACTAATACTAAGAAACAAAGAGTAAATAAGGCCACAGTTGATCACTTTTCAGGTTTTCTTTGAGAGAGTTTTAATTTACTATTTTCTATTTATCTAATTAAAGTAGTAACTGTTAATTAAGGGGCTACAAATGGCAACAATAAAATAGTACATGTCTTATAGGGCTTTCAGTGTATTAAATAAAGTGAGGCAGCTAAAGCTCAGTGCAGCACAAAACATTGCTACTAAATAAATATTGATTCCCATCCTTTTGCAAACCAGCCAGCCATCTGGTAGACCATGGCCGACTGTGCATTAGTTCACATGTCATTCTCATAGAAGTGTGCATGCATTTGGGGATTCTGGAGATGAAACAGATTCGTTTTGAAAAGTGGGACACCACTAAGGTTTATCTTTTCTTTATTTATTACTGTGCATCTTGAAAAATTAAAATCATCATCTGGGGAGGGGGAAAAAACTACCCTAAATAATAGAACAATTCTCAAAGGAGGTCTATTATTAAATTATCATTTTAAAGTGTGTTATACACACAATAACAAGTTGGGGAATATAATAGAATAAAATGTTCAATTTAAAGTAGGTTCAGAAGCATAAAGACCTTGGCTATAAAAGTGAATGAGAACCACGAAGCAGTCTAGAGAAGGGGAAATATTAAAGCTCTACTGAGGGAAATGAAATAAAACTTGAAGAAATGGAAAACTATATCCACTTATGTATGAAAAATATTAAGTACTAGTGATTTGTCCTTATATGGATCGATACATTGAATGAAAGACCGCTGGGTTTCCTGACAAGGTGGTGATTTATCACATACGGATGGCTCTCTTCCCCAAATCCAAGTTAAGTAATAAATCCAAGAGAACTGTTGGAGCCAAGACTGATGGAGCTGAGAAACTTACTTTAAAACTGTGAACAATCCTAAAGGAATGGAGGGGGTTACTTCTTTGTGTGGTAGAGAAATAACACCCGGATCAGAAGAGAGAAGGACTTGCAGGCAAGTCGGAAATTCATTTTGCCTCTGGGTAAAGAAGTCCGGAAGAGCTGTGGCATTTCATTGTTTAGTACGCATCTCGTTTGACTGTTATTAAAAACCTATGTGGGTGTTGCTTTATTGAATGCAAATAAAATACTGGTTAAACACTCCAAAACACAGTTTTTGTGATTCTTGTTGTTTTGCACTAATCCAAATCTTTCTTATATTGTTACAGATTCAGGTCACTCCTTATGTTTCATTCTCTGCTGGGCATCCTTTCTGCAACATGTGAAATTTTCATTTGAAATTAGGTATTTTTCAGTGTGGGTCTATTTGCTGGCTTATGAGAGGATGCATTTTGTCCCTTCCTGACATTTGACCATCAGATTTTCATTTAAAATTTTCTCATCTTTCTTGAACCAAATTTCCTTAAGTGGTCTAAATTATTTGAAATAAAAATCAGTAGCTCTCAGTTAATTTTCATCATCTTAGGAGTTTGTCAGTTTTATCCTTTAAGCAGACAACAAACCAGACAGGAATTTTTCCTGAAGTCTGGATTGGACCATGAAGCCCTACTTATTAAAGGCAAAACACATTTTGATATCTGGCTTTCATTGTAGATATGTTCATGAAAAAATCCTTTTTACCCACACAAAATATAGCACTGCCTTTAGGAGAGAGCTTTAGGGACATCAATAATTAACTTGTAAGGACAATGCCATCCTCTATGACAAGTGGATGAACGGAATAGCAAGTTACATCCTATCCTGGAGACACCCACATTGTATTGTTCTGAAGCTATTTAGCTTACTCTCCAAGGTTTTGCAAAACCTGCATTATTTCACACCTGCTGGACACATTATCTTTCAAGTTCTGCAAAAAGTCTTCATTAATGTAGAGACACAGTCCATTGTTACTGTCAGGTTTGTGTTATTAAACTAAAAATTCACAATTACAGCTCCCTGAATCTCTATCAACGATGGCAAAAGAGAAGATACAACTTTATGCATTAACCTTCTATTATATGTAGTCATCCACAAAGAACAAAGTCAAAGCCTTTTTTCTATAATCAGTCCTTTGTTTTCCTACACAGTTACCTCTATTCCTTAGTATTTCTTAATCCTAAGCAAATGAGAAATTCATCAGTATGCACGATGTTATTTTTTTTTCCCAATAGAAATCAGCCATGCTGTAAACTCATTTAAAACAACACACACTCAAGTCAAATAATTACAAGTCAAATATTAGCCACCTTACTCCAATTAAAACATTTCCTAACTTACTATTTACCATAACCACCATTCCATTCATAAATATAACCACAAATTCCTTTGTATAAATTGTATATATATGTCCATATATATGTAAGGTAATTTTGTTATATGCTTTCTGAAGTATTATTATTTTACATATATTAAGGTAAATTATAAATTAGAGAGCAAATTTGAAAGGAGAGCTCTATTCAGCCATAAAAGAAGAATGAGTTATAAAAGGAAACAGAACTGGATTTAGGGAGAAATAAATAGATTTGCATTTGGCTTCATAATTTGTTTACATTCTTTTTTTAAGACATTTTTTCTAGCAGTTCAGGTTTACAACAAAATTGTAACAATGGCACAAAGATTTCCCACATAACCTCTTCCCTCATACATGCATAATCTCCCCCATTATCAACATCATTCATCATAATAGCACATTTTTTTTTACCAAGACGAAACTATATTAATACAGCAGTGTTACCCAAAGTCCATAGTTAACATTACAGTTCACTCTTGGTGTTGTATGTTCTGTGGATTTGAAAAAATGTATAATGACATGTATCCATCATTATAATATCATACAGAATATTTTTATTGCACTAAAAATCCTCTGTGGTCTGCCAGTCTGTATCACCCATTTCCTTAGCCCCTGACAACCATTGATCTTTTTATTATCTCCATAGTTTTGACTTTTCCAAAAGGTCATATAGTTGGAATCATACAGTTTGCAGCCTTTACAGATTGGCTTCCTTCACTCTGTAATATGCATTTAAGTTTCCTCCTTGTCTTTCCCTGACTTGACAGTTGATTTTTTTTTTGGCATTGAATAATATGCCATTGTCTGAATGTACCACAGTTTACTAATCCATTCACCTACTTAAAAACATCTTCATTGCTTCCAAGTTGACAGTTATTAATAAAGCTGCCATAAGCATTCTTATGCAGGTTTTTGTGTGGACATAAATTCTCAAATCCTTTAGGTT
Source organism: Camelus ferus (assembly GCF_009834535.1). NCBI lineage: Eukaryota > Metazoa > Chordata > Mammalia > Artiodactyla > Camelidae > Camelus > Camelus ferus. Next base: position 5,676,481 of record NC_045724.1, on the reverse strand, counting down.
AATACCAAGAGAGAAATTGCTAGATCAGATGGTAACAGTATGTTTAGCTTTGTAAGAAACCACCAAACTGTCATCCGAAATGACTGTACCATTTTCTGTTCTCACTAGCAATAAATGAGAGTCCCTGTAACTTCACAATCTCACCAAAGTTTGATGCTGTCAGTGTTCTGAATATTGGCCATTCTAATAGGTATGAGTGTTATCTCACTGTTGTTTTAATTTGCATGACAAATGATGCACTGCATCTTTTTATATGCTTATTTGCCATTTATACATCTTCTTTGGTGAAGTCAAATACTGATTTGCATTTTTAGGTCATATATTTAAAATAATCTTGTTTCACTTTGAAAGCATTTATGATAAACTCTAACCAAATTCCAGATACTTGAAAGTGATAAACTTCTTCATTTTCTAAACATTTAAAATGTTTAAGTGTTTTAATTTAAAAGTTTTAACTCTTGTGATAGAAAAGTGAATTTGAATAATATCCAAAAATCCCAAATGCTAGGATGTTTGCATTATGACTTTCAAATATTTCTGTAGGATTCTATAAGTTTCATCTTCTATTTGCAATTTATATCTTAATTTTATAACATACTTTTTGTGGTTATCTTTAAAATTTCAAATGATCTAATTAACACCTATTATCAAAGTCAATATTAATAGCAATATGAAATTTCACAATGATAATCTAGTCCAGATTGAACTAGGTTCAATTACTTACTTCAGCTTTATTTTTTATTCAGATGATTTTAAATGAAAGTCAAGTCAGAAATCTTCAGGCTTCTTCCCTGAGAACATATTTCTAAGTTCTTATGTCTAGATCTCTCCAAATTTCTATTGGTAAAAATCAGTTCTTCCATGGAAATCTTATGAATCTTCATTAAAAAGTCAAGGATATGATCAACTCAGAGATACCACGAGACCTTAACCAAGCATACATGTTCATTATTACAGCGAAAGCAAAGTGCTTTAAGAGTTAAAATGCTAATATCGATTAGATTTCAACCTTTTTATAGAATGGCAGACAGGTCCCAAGATTTAGTAAGAAATCAACTACAAATATATGGAATGTAAAATTCTCCTTATAATAGAATGAATCTGTGTGTGCTAATGTGCCCTCCAGAGCCTACCACCCTTGGTTCCACTGGCCTTGAAGATATCTCATTCCCCACTGGCTGGATTGATCCCTAGTCTTTTGCTGTGGCTCATTAAGAAACAGTGGATGCACCAAAGAACTGCTTTCACTGACACCCGTGCTTGCTTGCTCTTGAATGTGTCCCTTGCACAGCTGGTGTTATCCCTTGGTAGCAAAACACAGCAAAAGAAACTTTAATCAATTCCAAGACATCACCCTACTTAATCTTCAAATCCAGGCTAATGATTTTGGAATAGCATAGCTCAGAGATGATTTTTATTTTCTTCTTTTCTCTTTTTCAACTTTCCTCTACTTTGTGTTTACAGATGAGTAACATTTATTTTTAGAACATGACATTAAATAACGATTACTCCAATTGTCTAACAACCTAAAATTGCAGTGAAAAAATAGTCCGATTTTCTTCACTTCAGTGAAGAAATCAATATTGTCAAGAACTTACACAGTGTTTAAAATATGATATGCATTGTTCTGCACATGCTCTCTGAGTTAATACACATAATCAGTATAATACCTCTATGCTTTAGACAAATTATTATCATTTTTTTTTTTACAGATGACAAAATTGAAGCACAGAGAGGTTAAGTATATTGCCTGGGTCACACAGCTAGAAACTGACAAAGGTGAGATTTAAGATCAGTCAGTGTGGTTTCAGAGTTCAGGTTTTTTTCTGGGGGGGGGTAGGGGAGGTAATTAGATTTATTTATTTATTTGTTTATTACTTTTAATGGAGGTACTGGGGATTGAACCCAGGACCTTGCACATGCTAAGCATGTGCTCTACTATTGAGCTGTACCCTCCCCTCTCCAGAGTTCAGGTTCTTCATGAACATACTCTAAGCTGAACCAAAGACACAGAGTCCTAGGGACTACTGATGACTAACACTGCAGAACAGTTACAGAATTGTCCAGAAAGGTAATAGTCTGTCAAGAAGGATATCCCTATTTCTCTTTCCTTCAGTCTTTGAAATCAGTCATCACGCGAGTCCCTTACTCTCAGTCTCTGTCCTTGCTTTCTTGTCCTGGTACTGAAGTTCTCTGCTCGACTCCTGGTTAAGTGCTGAGGACAGGCTGACCCATTTCCTGATGCTGAGGCCCCAGCTGCTGTCCTGAGCAGCACCTATTCCTAGGTTTTGCCCCCTAACTGGATGACTGCTTTGTGTAAAGGGACCTGGCTCCTGCTAGCGGATGCTTCTTGGGAGCATCTCACCTGACATGCACTGAATGCAGCACCTACCACTGAGGGCATCCCCGTAACCCTAACGCTGCTCTCAGAGTGGGCATTTGGGGTTTCACAGCATGGAATCCACCAATGCCATCCACTCTTCTGCCTCCACACATGGACCACATAAGTCTTCATGCTAATCTGCAAGAAGTATGTAGTCTGAATTTTGAAGCAGTCATGCTTTCAAATATTTTCTGTGTTGTGAAACTGTATTTAAGTCCATTTGTTTGATTGCTTTGGAACTATATTTGCTGTATACTAGTATAGTTCAATAAAAGTTGGCCATGGTTTAGGAAAACTTTGCTTAGAGAACATTTTCTGACGTCTTACGCTATTTGGCACATAAATAATGCTTAAAGTGAGATTTCTGTTTTTCCCTTCAAATAGCTCTTGCTATTTATTCTTTCATTTGAATTCACTTCTTCTTATATAACAAATTGCAGAGTTAAAAAATCTTGTTATTTCTACAAAAATATTCTATTAATATTCACGCTATTCATACAGAAAGCAGCTCACCCACAGTGAAATTGCTTTGTGGAGTACATCAGAATATTTTATCATAATTATATTCAGTAAAGAAAAAAGAGAATAGTGAGATTCACGTAAACTGATTTATTTCGTTTGTTGATAATAACATCAGTTATCAGTTCCAGGTTGCTTTATTAGAATAAGACTTATTAGAAGGCATTGACTAACTCAGCATGTGCACCGCATGTGAAAGTGAAAATGCTATTACTAACATGTAAGAGCTTAATATTCTGAACATGCACATCAATCACTGAATGAAGATTAGAATTCACCAGATTTTGCAAATCTGAATCTTTCAATTGCTAATTGAACTTTAATTGGATTTCATTCTAATTTAATTGTTAACACAAATCAAAAATGTTTACTTAAATATGAGTATTCAAGAGATTTGATGGTCAAGTAATAGATTCTACTTAATCTATTAATTAGGCCTAAGTCCCTGGTTTCTAGGGACCAAAATTCTATTCAGACTATAACACTGCTGAATAAATTTGGAAAGTATTTTTTCTAGTCTGGCAGGTGAAATCGTTTTGTTCACTAAAAATAAAAATAAAAAATCAAGAGAAAGTTAAAATTGCACTTGTTTATTCTCTACAACAGTCCCCAAACAAGAATTGAAAACAAAGGGGAACACGTATTTAATTCCCAAACCCTCTTTTTTTTGAAAACATAATCAGTTTTATTTAGGGGGCTATAAAACTTTGTCTAGCTTTTCTCTTTTTCTCCTTTTCAGCCTAGGGATCTGTTCTTGCAATCTTACTAACAAATTCCTAGAAGGTAATTAGCAAATCTTATTGGGTATCCACTTATTCAAGTCAATTTATTTAAAACAATACATTAATAATTTTTATATTTAGATCTTATCCAATCAGCTTTCTTATTTTCCAGAATGTATGCATCCCTCAGTTGTAATGGGTAAACTTACCTAAGAATTTCAAAGTATGCACTATTCCAGCCACAAAATTTCTCCCTTGGAATATACTTTTTGGAATATTAAGACTTCATCAGAAATGTTGGTGCCGAAATTTATAAAGATGATGTTCTAATTAGGAAACAATAATTATATTATTAAGGACAATTAAATTCATAATTTCAACAGCACAGCTCTGAAAACAGCATTTTCCCTATTTTACAGATGAGAAGACTGAGCCTAAACAAAAGGTAAACATGTCTAAGGTTATGAAGTTGATGGTACAAACACGCTGTCCATCCCTGGCCACGTTTCAGAGTAAGTTCCTTTTATTATGTGGAAAAAATAAGCAATAATGTTTCCTTATGAATTATGAACTAGTCCACATAAGTAACAAAAACTACCAATAACTCTGTCATAAGCTGACATTTTCAGTAATGGTGGTTAGTATCGCTGTTTCAGCAGTTTGAGATTTTTTTCCGTTCCTTTTAGTAACTTCCAGTCTCCTGATGCATTATTCAGGTACATACTGCTGGCAGTTTTTATGATCTGTGCCATTTGGGAGGAAAGTGCATAAGCGAGGCAGAAAGGTAGCAGAAGAGTTTAGGAGGCACTTGATATTTCACTGTTGGTTTTGTTCTGAGATTAAGTTTATCAGGATCCACTCCCAACCTCAAATCGAGGCATCAGATGCTCTCAAATCTGCATCACATTACTGACAAGAGCGAGCCTATATACTTAGCCTCCTTCTGTTATCTGTTCACTGAAAACACGATACGTAAACATTTACCTGCCAACTCAGACAGTACTTTTACATCTTTCACTCTTGTTTGTTTAAACAACTCTCAGCATTCAGATTCTGCAAGAGTTAGGTATGGTGTCTGAAGTAGAGCACTTAAAGCTTTGCCAAGTCTAAGGTTTATAACCAGAGCAGACATTCATTTGCCTTGCTTTGAGGAAATCAACTAGAACAACAACAAAAACTATTGTAAAAGTATGCCCCACCCCAGATAACATACAAACATTCAAACCTTAAACAGTTTTGGGGGGAAAAAATGTGTGCCAGATAAAAATTCATAGTCAATTTACGCATACAAAAACTTAACATTGCTCTCTCTCTCTTTTTTTTTTTTTTGAATATCCCAGTCTTTTCTGGAAGCTACCATTCTGCCTACTTGTAAATTACTCAACTCACAATTAGGAATTGAGAGGAAATTGAGTTGGGGTGATTTTTGAGTCATTTCAGTCAAATGAAGATTCCCCCTCCACTATTTACTGGAAAGCACCTGGCCTGAAGTCTTCTTCGGCTGACACCTGCCAAGATGGACAGTTATCGTCTCTGGCTATTTTTCATCAGAAATACACTCCTATTGGAATCTGCAGGAGTCAGAGTCTCCACGTACTATCATGGCATGTGGCAGCCCTGTCCTCATGACAACCAGCTCTCATGTTCCATTTGACTGGATCATCCTTGTCACATCCTGGGACACCTTTTCTAGTCAACCTTTTTGTCTTTATTTGGGGTAAAAAGAAAATGGCTGGCCAGTGGCTTAGGAGCAGACATTTCTGCGAGGCTGCGTCAAGCCTCTGTCTAGGTAACTCACTGGTCGCTGCTCTGTGAGTGCTCTGGGACCGTGCTGGACCCACAGTTTTCATCAGTAGCTTGTTATTCCCTGGATCTCTGGTTGATAAACAGGTCCAAATCCCTCTACTCTAAGTTCCCCAAAATTTACTGGAGGTACTTATCCCAACCCACTGCCCACCTAGGGGTACAATCAAAGAGATGCTTCTCTGGCATAAAAAAGTATGAATCTCTCCTGCTGTTCTCTTGTTGGCCTCCCTCTCCCATCCCAGGGAACTCATGTACTTCCCTGGATGACAGAATGTTAAGAACAGAGGATTTTACCTTCTTACACTTTAGTGTTTATGCCAGGACTTCACTCATGAAGACCCAAAAAGCACTTCCATGCAACTCAAATTGTTATAGCCTGAACTGTGTCCCTGTCCCATACATGTGCTGAAGTCTTACACCCAGGATCTCAGAATATGGCTGAATTTGGAGATAGGGCCTTAAAAGAGGTAACTAAGGTGGAGTGAAGTTGCACAGGTGGCCCCTAATCCTGTCTGACTGGTGTCCTCTTAAAAGAGGAGAATTGGACACAGAGACACCAAGGATGCAGAAGCAGAAAGTAAAGGCCATGCGAGGACACAGCGAGGTGTCCGTCTTCAAGTCAAGGAGGGGCCTCAGGAGGGACCAAACCTGCCAACGCCTTGGTCTTGAACTTCCAGCCTCCAGAACGGTGAGAAAAATACATTTCTATTGTTGAAGCCACCAGGATGTGTTACTTTGTTATGGTCCCACTAGCAAACTAATACACTAATATTTCAGTCTTGTTTTTTTTTTTTTAAATCTACTTTGAACCTGAAAAACAGCACTGACCATCTTTTTTCTTCGAATCTCTGATACATCATTTAAGCCTCCACAAATCTGTAAATTCTTCTAAATAAATTGGAACCAGATTATATACCAGGAAATGGGGAAATATAAGAAAAAAATTATCATTTAATATTTTGCTATTTCAGCACATTATGAGGTTATGTACAATCACATTTTTATAAGTAGAAAACTGCCATTGAATGTCGAGCTATAAACATTAAGCCAAACTCTGTAGCCAAAAAGGAGTATTCAGTTTACAGGACTAAAGTTATAACAGGATGAGAAATTCAACAGGATATTAGTTGTCAATACAAATTTTGGCTACAGATAAAATTTAGTCATAATCTAGAGAACGCCACCTCATTACAAATATAAAAGCATACGCTGTGCTCACACGCCTACCTCTGTAGCATCCCAAATGACACACAAAGTCAGCAGAAGAGTATGAGGCAGCATTCAAATGCAAATCAATATAGGAGGAAGATGCATCTGTGAAGATTAAACACTAGAGGGATAGATTATGCTGAAGACATAGAAATTCAGATTTTTGAAGAAAGTTTCGTACATTATACGATCTCTCTAGTATTCTTCACTGATTATGTTCCCTGCTTCATAACTTTGACTCTCTTACACCATCACATGAACTTCATCTCAAATGAACCATGTCTGGCAACTTTAACAAATCCTGTCTGGTCAGCCTCTATGAACATAGTGCTGATAGGCAGTATGTGACACTGAGTCCTAAAATACAGCTTTGGCATTCATACTGGGTTTTTTTGAATTTTTGAATTTGGGAGCATAGAATAATAAACTCCAAGGAAGCAAGTTACATGTACAAGTGGCCTTGTACCTTGACCAAGGATCGCAGCCATTAAGTAACGATGGACCTCAGTGTAGAGTTGGAGGATATTAAAAAGCAGTCTTTACAAATCCACATATTAGTAACATGGAGGTAATTCTTATTAGGTCGAATATAAGCATTTACAGGGAACACTGCAACATTAATAAATAGCAAGAACAACGATTTTAAAAGAGCAAACTTGATTTTTAAATGTTTTCCCAACAGCAGTGTCTTGCTTTCATCTCATGTTTGATTTAATTACACTCTAAAAATGTGATTTTTCCCAAATGAAACACAAGATCAAATCATTTTCAGTCTAAATGAGTCACTGAGTAACAAAGTGAGACAAAGCAGGTTTTTTTCTGGCTTTTGCTTTTTTAAAATAGAGATAATATATGCTTGGTTTCAAACAGAAGGTTAAAAGGATGGTTTTTAATGATTGAATGCTCCAAGAAAGCTGAGTAATTTTGCATTACTAAACGTGAAAGCAATCTAGGAAATGATGAGCATTGGTATACTGACAATTCTGCTTTTCTGTACAAAAATACTTAATATAGAAATAATGTGATAATATTTCACATAAATCCTTGGTTTTCAATGATCGTAAGATAATTATCATGGATCCAAATGATGTGGCATATAATAAAACTGTCCTATAAGCACTACAACTATAAGTTGATTTTTAAAATCTAAAGAAGCTTGAAACAGATTTAAATTTTCCTAATGATTTATGCAAAAGGTTGAATAGGAAGGGGCCTGCAAATCCTCAGCAAAAAATAATTTTTAAAATTATCTGTGAAAATATTGACACCTTGAAACGACAAAAAGAATTATTTTCAGTGATGCTGGGGACTTAAATTTAGAGACACCTCAGTTCTGTTATCTAATCTAGGGGCTATCCCGTTTCCTACAATCCAGATCCATATTCGTATACATCCCCACATGTATGTACATACATGGTCTTCCATCTCATGTTTGATCACATTAAGCATAAGAAAAAATGGACTAGAAACTACAGATTTGGGTAAAACCATGAATCTAAAGAGGAACCATTACAACGCACTGAGATAAATGTGATGATGGATGACAGCATGGGACCCTGTAGAAGACTGAGGAAGAACATCACGCTTAGACTGAAAGAAAGAAACAAACAAAAAATGCTTAGGAATGGAAGATAAACTGAAAGATATGTGAAGATCAGTAGGAGGTGTTTCGTTAACTCTGGATAGAACTGAAAGAAGACTGGCAGAGGAGTAAATAGCTCTCAGTGGGTCAGAACAATTCATGGATCTCTGAATCATTTGAAAATTTGATGACACACAGCTCTCAACCAGGAACATACTCATAGCAACACACATAAATTTTACATATTGTCAAGGGAATTATAGATCTTATGAAATTCACCCAAAACTCCAGGTTCAGAACCTCTGGATTTCATCAGCATAAATTCATATTATAGAACTTGTAGACAGGTGGGAAAGGGGGCAGTGTCCATATGCTGTTTGGCTTTTTGCAATAATAACTACTCACATTTCTCTTTCTCTTCTCTGGCTTTAAAGCAAACAGAGTAATAAAACATAAGAAGCATATTTAAATGTCAAGTATTTAAATGTCAAGTATTTGCAAATAAAGCTGTTTGGAAAATGAAGCCTGGCTAAGAGGCCACACTTGGACTTCTCAATATTTTCACTGAATTAAACTTAACTACTTGGTCACAGGAAAAACACAGCCTTTCCTAGCATGGAAGGCATAATTTCGTACAATTTTGCACGTGAAAATCTGTACATCTTATTGACAATTACCTCTGGAATAAATCTACTTCTAGAAAGAACTCAGTTGAAAAAAGCTTAGTTCTTCCTTTCAAACTCAGAAATCAGAAACATTCTTGGGAGTCTGGAGAAGATATTCTCTCTGGTACTTTGAAAAGGAGGGAGGTCTTAATTTATGTGCCAATGTAGAAACATTATTAGAAAAATGATATCACCTATCAGAAGCCCCTACCTGCTTTTTTAAAATTTATTTTTTATTTTTGTTTTGGGGGAGATAATTGAAGGGTTTTTTTGTTTGTTTGTTTTTTTGATGGAGGTACTGGGGATTGAACCTAGGACCTTGTGCATGCTAGGCATGCACTCTACAACTGAGCCATACCCTCCCCTCTACCTACTTTCTTAAAGAGTGAACTTGGAAAAGGCAGGCAAGAGAAGGAAGAAAATGAGGAAAAGGAAAAAAAAAAGTTAAGTGTAGTCTTAAGTTTAGTTTTAATTAAAGTTGCTAAATTTAGCACATAAAACTACATGATACTCAGTTAAATATGAAGTTCAAACAACAAATCTATTCTTTGGTGTAAGTATATCACATACAATATTTGGGACTTACTTATTTAAGAAGTAGTATTTTTTTTTTAATTTGACATTCAAATTCAACTGGGTGACCTGCATTTTACCTGGTAGAACTAGTTTAAGAGGTAGATGGTCATAGAAAAACTGGGTACTTGACAGAAAACAAATAACATAATGGGTTATTGACATCAGATGTGAGGCTTAATTTGATCTAAGGCCTTCTGCAGTGGGTAGATTTTCTATCTTGGACCTTTCTTTAAGATGACATTCCTGTTTGCCAGGCCATGTCTTAACAAGGGGGCCTTGCTTAAAAAAGAGCATCTTAGCGAGTTTGACCTCTGGGACATCACTTGTAGTTTAGAAAAGTCAACACTAGAACCCTGAGGAGAAGCTTAATATTAGCATGTCAACTATGTTATGAAAAGAGCTTCTGTTTGGCATCTGTTGCTAGAGTAAATAAAATCTAAAATCCTTTCTAATTCTCAGATTCTGGGATGCAAAACTAGAGAGAATTCCACCAAATTGCTCACTTTAAAATGGGTAATTTCATGCCATGTGAATTCACTTCAATAAATTATTAAACAAAACACTAGATATATTAAAAGTCTTTTTTGGTCCTCATTCCGTGAACGTGGGCAATACGATTGACATTTTCCTCAAATGCCCTTTCCCCAAGAATATCCATAGTATTTGTTTAAATTTTTTTCTTTTTAACTATATGATTTTTAATTCAATTTTTTTATGTGATCTTACTTCTAGCCCCTAAATATTGAAGTTTCTTATTTTTCATCCTTACATTCTCTAATTTTTATATTTTGTCCTTTGGAAATATTTGCCTGATCTATTTTAATTTTAAAAATGTATTTTATAAAAAGATCAATTCTGATATAAGTTAGCTTGGTGTACAATTATTTATAAAGGATATTTCACAAGCTTGTCATTGTCATTATTTGCTCTTTTAAGAAGTTAAGAAAAAGAGAGGCAGTGTCAGCCTGTGTATGGAGTTTTGCAGAAATTTGTGTGGTGTCAATTGAGGATTACAAGGAATACATTAATAGAGAAGCACTGAATATATCTTGATTTGATTAGAGTTAACTCATAGGAGTTTCTAGCTATAAAATGCTTTAAAACATAAAATTTGTGCACTTTGTTTTTTGTATTTAAAATATAGTATTTTGGCCAAGACTGTAATAAAGCAATTTGGTCTTTAAATAAAACAGTAAAAGTTATGCCTTCTGCTTCTATTGGAAGAACTTAGAGATAAATGGCTAGGAGAACTGAGGAACTGCTCTGATGATGGTGAGCCTGATTTGCGAGGCACCATTACTGTGGTGCAGTAGGAACAGAACATTTATCCCATTTTTACAATGCACTGAGAGATTCAAAAGCACTCCTTAAGCTCTCCCTGGTATATAAAGTTGAAAACATTTGCAATGATACACAGCCATCATTAACACCATATCAGACATTAATCACAAGCATCCAGGTAGAAAGAATGCTCTTCCTCCTGGGGTTGGGGTGGGTGGATGGGGTGGTTTGTGTCACTTCTCTTTTTGTCTATAGATCTCCAATAATGCCTTTATATTTGATAATAAGTGCTTGGTTTATTTAAAACATTATGATTACATAAATATTGAAAGCTCCTTTTTTCCCTAAAAATCCTGCTCTTTAAATGAGAAGGCATTTTTAAACAGGCTCACAGGTATTTGCTCCAAGGATTTCTTTCCAGATATATCATCTATTTTTTCACATAAACACTGTAGCCCAGAAAAAACTTCTATTTCATTCTTTAGGGGGGAAAAAATCTCTTCAGGCTTTGGCTGTCACCAACCCTCTCTTCTACTGTCCCAGTTTTAACCCCTCTTCAATACTCCCAGGGCCATTTTTTTCAGGTAACCTAGTTCAGGTGACCCTAGTCTGGAGTGATCTTTTTCCCTCAGGGATTCTATAAGAATATGGCAGACACATTTCTGAGATACTGAATCATAAACTGCCCTGTGATAGTTATTTGGAAATTTTCTTTAGGAAAGTGTTCTATTCGCTTCTGTCTTTTGAAGACAGAAAAAAGAGTTTGTTGAGTATAATTGTGTTAAGGCTATTTTATGACAACCTTTTATCTAACTGATACTATTTTTAGTGGCTGTCGAAGTTGATGACAAAAACCATTTGAATTTCTGCTTCGGTGGTTATTGGTTCTGCCTCAGATGAAAAGATTTGAGGGCAGTCATGAGGAAGTCTCTGGGGTCCTGCCTGCTCCCTGCCCTCTTTTCCTCGGCCATTCCTATGTCAGGATGGTGCAGCGCCCTCAACTCCTGTCAGTGCTTTGAACACCTCCAACTTGTTCTCCTCTCTGGGTCTTTGCATTCAGTTTCCTTTCTATTTAGAATACTCTCCCCGTGACTGTAACCTTCTGATTATGTCTTTTTGTTTGTTTGTTTTATTGCTGAAGTACTTAAAATACAATCTGATTGTCTTTTTTATGGAAATATAATCAGTTACAATGTGTCAATTTCTGGTGTACAGCACAGTGTCCCAGTCATGCGTATACATACATATATTTGTTTTCATATTCTTTTCCATTAAAGGTTATTACAAGATATTGAATATAGTTCCCTGTGATATGCAAGACCATTTTGACAAAATACCAGGAATTTCCAATAATTTATGTTAGAAATTATGCTGTTATTTTTATTTATCAATATGGAAAGTATGTTGTTATAAATGAAATGCTGATGTGATAAGCTTACCCACAACCACAGTCTACTCCTATAGAGGTAAACGTTCTTGAAGAATTCCTGAGTGTAAATATCAACTGTTCTTCCTTCTCTTCAGCTAGGGAAGTTTTGTCATGCATGTTAACCAGGAACTCAGTGCTTATGAACACAGACTCATACTAAGCACAGATGGAACATTGTAATTAATACCCCAAAATGATTTCTGTGTAAACTTTTATTCTCCTCAAGAATAGTTTTATTATTTTTCTATCAAGTTATCCACTTCATAATTATTGTAAAAAATGTTTTGATAATGACAGTGTGCTTCTTTTTAAATAATGATATTCTGTTTTCAATATATACATATATACTGAAATATTTAAGATAAAAAAAATCCACTTCAATTCTCCACATTATTTTGTTGAATATATTTCATTGATCAACTCAACTCTACATTTTCTCTAGCACCAAACCACAAAGAATTTTTCTAAGCAAGTGTTTTATCAAAGCAAAATTTTTAGAAAAAAATAGTTGTTTGTATTTTTAAATCAATTATTTGCCAGTGTAATAAGATTCTTGCTAAAAGTTTTTTTCTAATTTGTCAAAAACTTAGCTTTTAAAGTGTTCAGAAATTTATTTTCATTAGTATGTGCATGTAAAAGAAGGAAAATTTAAAACAAAAATGGGGACAAATTTTAATTAGAAGAGCAGAGGAAGAAGTAAATAAAATAATGAGTTCTTCAATTTAGTATGAGAAATTTGGCTCAATTTTTAATACAGCTTTTCTGTACATGAATCAGGAACAGAGAAAATGCTGATGTCATTTTTCCTGATATCTTGATTTAAAGTCAAGGTAAAGCAATTATTGACATAAAAATGTTTGTTCTAATGTAATTTCTAACTTATTATAATTTTTCCTTTACCAAAATTGTTGATACCCAAATGTTTAAATTTTCTATCTTTAGTCTATGGTAATAAATATACATTTAGAGATGGGAGATAGAAAGTTTTTCCTTTGGCAGGAACTAAGGTGTTTAAAACTGGGGAAAGCCTTCAGATTTTAAACTCTTCCTTCAAGAGAAAGTGAGAAAAAAATGAAAAACTTCGAGTCAGAAATAAAGCTTTCCACCAAGCTGCATGGCTCTTGCCAAGAAATATCTGTGAAAAATCTGAAGTGTACACTATAAATTGTTATCAAAGGAAAAAGTTTTGACGGCACTATCATCAGAATTTCCTCTACTACTCTGGACAGAAAAATTAGCACTTTGCCAGTTTCATTTTTAGTTTTCTTATGTGTATCCCTTAATTCATATAAATAACTTGTTGGGCAAGACATTGTAGCTTTCATTTCCTAGAGTCTTCCTCTCATTTTAAAGCTAAGCTGTGCATGAAATTCTAATTAGTATATTTCAGATTTTACAGTATACTCTGACAAGCTGTATCTATATTACAGGAAAAACTGAAAAAATATGTTTTTAAGAAGTACATATTCTATAAAAGCTGTAACTTCTCATGGTTTCCTTATATTTTCTCCAATAAATAAAATTAAATTTCTGGAAGTATTATTTAAAAAGTATAACCATTCATATTTTTTTGATAAAATGAGGAGAGTAAAATACATCAGCATCATAAGGTCATTTTTCATTCCAAAAAGTAATGCTATATATTTTGAATAGATTTCTGTTTATATAAATTTTAATCCCGTTAAATAGAAAATAAATTACACTTCCAGGAATATAGAATAAAGTATATATATAAACAGATACACATCTTACACCCTTATTCAGAATTTATTGTTGCACCAAGCATCCATTTTTTTAAATAGCCTGCTGGTTTTTAAGTCCTAGACTGAGAAACTGAATAACTAAGATTTCGGAATATCACTTAAAGACGCAACTACTTTAGTGAAAGAATTTAAAATATTTAAGTTGCTGCCAAAGTTTATATTTTTATATAATCACAAATATTCTCCCAAATACAGAAAAGGACCACCACAAACTAGCTAAGGAAGAGAAACTAATAACTGTTTCTTATGATGCTGCTGGAGATTGTAGCAGTAGAGAAAGGCCTTGCAGTTAATAATTTACCTCTTCAGTGCAGCCTGAGTCCTGTCTGCTGTCCGCTTATAATACGAGTCAACAGTAGAGAAAGCAGCACTGGAAAATTAAGGAGTAAACCTGCAGCCATTCTTCAACTCTTGACACGTAGGTGGAATGGGAAAACGGTGGCTTCAGCCACCAGTGAGTTTGAAAAATATACTTAGCCATGACTGAGAACTGATATTATCATGATAAAGAGTAAATAAAGGGGAGATAAAATGGGACTTGGTAGAAAGGCTACTAAAAGATACTCAGTCACTAAAAGAAAAAGTCAGTTCTCAGATTCTGAAGCCACAAAAATACCTCTGAGCCAAAGTCAAAAATACAATTTTTCATAGTCTAATTTTCCATGGGTCCCATGAAATCTGGTGCATTCATAAATTTCAATTATAAATTTTTCTCAACTTTTAGAATAATTATTTAACATCGATTTTCCTATGCTACCTTTAACTTTTTATAACAGAATTAAACATTTTATATTAACAAACAAAGGAAACCTTGCTACATATTCCTAATTTGCAACACTTGATAATAAAATTCTCTATTGTCCTGAATTTAAAATGTTACAAAGCATTTTAATAAATAAGAGTCCCCTTTCCCCCATGAGGTTTTAAGGCAATGACCTACATTTGCAGATCTTATTTCCCATCCGACATTTGCTCTATTAAGACATATTTATGGACTGCCTATTCCATACCAAGCACTCTGATAGGCTTTGTTGGTATAATTTCTTCAAGAGGGAGACTTACTTATACTATAGCTTGAAAGACAGGTAAGTACCCAGCAATGGTTGTCAGGAGGATAGCAGCCGTTCCCCACTGCAGTGTCGTCTCTATCAGAGAATCAGATTTATTTTCTCCTTCCACTCCTCTACCTCTCCTCCTGTCCCTCCTCTTTTGGCTGCAAAATCTCCTTCCTCTCCTGTTTTTCCTCTTGTCTCCTCCCCATTTCCCTCCTCTTCCTTCTCCTCCTGTTTGTGGTTTTCATTAGGATACAAGCTCAATAAAATTAGGGACTATTTTTAATTTTTTTCTGACGTAGTTAGAAAAAGTTCTGAGATGTTAGATAGAGCCAGATATTGATTAGTAATATATAAAAAACAAAATAATTAGTTGTCATTTTAATTACATTAGTTGCATGCCTATCAAATACTAATAGCATACTATGAAGGAATCTAGTCTCTGGATTTTGACAAGAGTATTTTAAGCTAAAAGAAAGACAAATATCACATGATATCACTTATATGTGGAATCTTTAAAAAATGACACAAATAAACTTATTTACAAAACAAAAACTGACTCACAGACATAGAAAACAAACGTAGGGTTCCCAAAGGGGAAAGTGTGGGAAAGTGATAAATTAGGAGTCTGAGATTTGCAGATACTGATGACTATATATAAAATAAATAAACAACAAGGTCCTACTGTTTAGCATAGGGAATTACATTCAGTATCTTGTAATAACCTACAATGATAAAGAATATGAAAAACAATACATATGTAACTGAATCATTGTGCTATACACCAGAAACTAATAAAACATTGTAAATCAACTATACAATAAAAAAATTTAAGAAGTTTATATTGGAAAGGCAAAAAAAAATTTTTTTAATAAAAGAAATACAAAATCAAATTGTGTGTGAGTGTGTTTCTCCCTTTAGAGACCTCTGGCTTGGTGAGGTCATTTCCTTCACCTTGCTACCTGCTCAAAGAGACTCATGAAATTATAGCACCAGGTGTCCTCAGGGGACTCTCTTCACATTTATTTCAGTATATTTTTAGGACTTCAATTCCCTCTCTCACTCTCTCAATCTTGTTCTCACTCTCTTTTTGTATTTTGTGTGGTTTGATTGTTTTTCTTGGTTTTGTTTATTTAGTGGTTAGCAATGTATAAACAGCATGTTTTAAACAGATCTAGTTGTTTTATAGTGAAATAGCTCTACAGAATATTTGGAATATTTAGTTCACCAAAATGAAAAGCTGAGTCTTTGTGAATGTGACCTTATTTGGAAATAAGGTGGACGGGGGGGCCTAATCCAATATGACTGATGCTCAGATAAGAAGGGAAGAGACACAGTCTCAGATGCAGGATGGTATGTGAAGACACAGGCGGAGATGGGAGTGATGTGCCCACGAGCCAAGAAAGGTCAATGATAGCCTGCAACGTCAGAAGCTAAGAGAAAGACATACAACAGTTTTTTCTTAGAGACTTTGGAGAGATCAAATCCCTGACTTCAGATTTCTATCCTCCAAGACTGTGAGAGAACAAATTTCTGTTGTTTTAAGCCACCAAATTTTTGGCATATGTTTTCACTATCCTAGGAAAACTAATTGAGCCAGGCTCCAATATTTCAGTTAACTAAAATAGAGTGAAAACATCCAAATTGGAAAATCAAGATGTCTGTCTACTCATATATTTAATCTACAGCTGGTGGGTATGCAAAAAAGAATTAGTGAACTTGAGATTGCTCTCCTTATAAAGGCCTGCTTACAAGATTGGCTCTGGTCTGGCCTTAGGGAACTTGGCTCTTGGAGTGTTCCCAGGAAACATTTAACTGATGAATGTGGCTCACTCTGCTTATTCTGTTTTTGTAAACCACGTGGTTAACGGGAAATATATGTTTTTTTCGAACACCTGCTTTCCTCTGGAAATCGGGAAATTTGGTCCCTGCTAGATAGAGGATGCCTATGTGATCAGGCTCAAATGGTATAATGGAAAGAAGATATTTGTGATCATAAAAACTTGGGGTTGAATCTTGTCTCTAACAGTTCCTAGCTGAATAAAGTTGCTAAATTTTTAACTTTTTGAAATATCATTTTTTCTAAAATATCAAATCATATCACTTTTTCCTAAAATATCAAGTAATATTATTATCAAATAATAATAATAATGCATTATTGCATAATGTTTTGTGGCATCAATAAATTTGTGCATGGTCCTTAGCGCAGTGCATTCCAAATACCTGATGCTTAATACAGGTTACAGTCATCATGCCATGGTTTGATTCTCAAGCTCAAAGGGTAGTAGACATACTGTCCAATGGCAACCAATTAAGTATGGAGGGCAAATATACTTTTATCAAGTTTCAGAGCTTAAAAAGATGTGGACATGATTACATACATACATTTATATTTATATACTACATATAGTACACTACATATGTACCATATAGAATGTATACTGTACTTGTATCTAGTATGTGTTATAGTGTGTGCATATATGTACTAAACTTTTTATTTAGTGTGTATATATATACATAAACACTATATATAGAGTACATATATACATTTATTTAGTATATATATAACGTAGCATATAGTATACACATACATAGGATATATATACACACACATATAATATACACATATATAGGAGGTGTATATGCATATACATATGCTAAACAGTGTTTAGTGAATATAGGCAGTTCATACACTCTAAAATGTGTGTGTGTGTGTCACTCAAAGGAGGAAAAAGGAAAATCGATTTGTCTCCTGCTGTTGCAACATCTTAGAAACAGTAAGCTTTCAGCGATTAAAATAGTTTTTAAGAATCCTCCCGCAACACAATTCTAAAGCAGCAAAATTCAAAGAATTTTCTCATCTTTGACCCAAGCCCTGAATAGCAAGAGCGAAACATCACCCTCACACTGAGCGTAGCCCTGCCTAATGTGTATCACGTGCGGCTGTAAACTTCCCCCTTGCCCAGCCCATAGCTGAGCAGCCTCTAGCCAGGCTCTGAAAATGGCAAATTGAGTTTCGCCTTCTGTCTCTGTGGCGCTACCAGGGAGTATCCATTGATGCCGATTGTCACGATTTCTGTGCAACCCAAGCCAAGACGGCAACGTGTCTTCAAAATATTTAATACATTGAGTTAAAAAGATTTCATAAATGCATTCACTAAATGAATGCTTATTCTCCGTTCAGAAACTATTAAATAAGAAGTTAATATAGTCACTAGAAATGAAACTCTAATTATATATTTACATTTCAGTAAGGACATTCTGTCTCTTCGAATGGCTATTTAAAAAAAAAATCAGACAATATCTGCTTTCACAAAGCTTTCCCATAAAATGTTATTGGATATGTAAAGAAAATGTATTACCCTTGGGGTTTTTCTTTGGATGGAAATTTTTTGCTCTTACTAGCAGCAATTCCTTTAAGATTTTCATCCCAAAATTACCTCTAAAGACTTGTACAGATTGCACTGCAGGCGATTAAGTCTCTGAGAATATAAACATGTTTTGAAATATTGCAAAACAAGTAGAACTCTAAACAGCAATAAAACACCACAGTTAAAAAATGTACTGACTTATGGCCTTTTGCACTGGAAAGATAGATTTTATACTATGCTCCCCAAATTACCAAGTTAATTCCTTTTGCTTTTGAGGGATCAATTCAGTGAGACACAAGTTTAAGTAGATGCAAGTTTTAGGCTAACACATACATTCTCATCCAAGGCATAGTAAATGCATAGGCCATACATTCTGAAAGCTTAATTCTACAGGAGATCAAGGAAATAATTTAAAGTTAAATTATATACTATAATAAAAACTAAACTGCTTGATAAATGTCCATACCCAGTCACCCAAAAAAAAAAAAAAAATCAGTGGTAACTTTAAGTAAGCAGGACTTGATGGCAGTGTCTTTAATGGTACAACCCATCTGGAAATACGTCTGGCTATTTTGGTTTGCCATTGCCATTTGCAAAAGCTAAGGACAAAATTGTTAATACCGCACCTCTTCCTTTTTTTCGTTTTACAAACATGTGCTTGTAACTCCCATTTTAGGTTTGAGAGTTATTCATATTGTATACATTTATGAAATGTACATTTCATATGATTATTGATTTTTGAAAAGTGATGTTATATGAAAAGTACTGATAAGGAAATTTGTTTGTTTTAAGCTGTCAAAGGCAGATTTCTAGCATTGAGATAATAGGACTATTATCCAGAATGAATCAGTTTTCTTGATGTCTCCCAAGTATGCTACCAGTTAGCAAAAAAGATGGGTTTATACATAAGGAAACCAATCTTTGGAAAAGAACAAGTATAAAACTGTCCACTTCAAAAATTAAAAATATTGCTATCAAAATAATAACAATATATTTGATTATGTATCTATATATGCTTATGTATGCATAATATATAAGTGAAATGATTGACAGCAATGATATAAGGGACAGGTGGGAGGAATTAAGGTTATTTGAACATTATAAGATATTCACACTACCCATGAAGTGATGCAGTGTTATTTGAAAATAGACCTGGATATTTCTACTAAGGAAACCACAAAAAAAAAAAAAAAAAAAGTTGAAAAAGAAGCATAACAAATATGCTAAGAAAGGAGGAAAAAATGAATTGTATAAAATGCTAAATTAAAATCATAAAAGACAGAAAAAAGGTGGAAAATAAAAATGGAAACAGTGAATTAGCGCAGTAAGTGGAAAACCATAACACACATGGTCAATGTTAGTCCAACTACATTAATAATCACTTTGAATGTCAATGATCTAAATAAATCAATTAAATGACAGAGTTTATTAGAGTGAACCAAAAACCAAGACCCAATTGTATATTGTCTATAAGAAAGTCACTTTAAACATAAGACATATATGGATTAAAAGTAAATGGATAGAGAAAAATATGCCATGTTAACAATAATCATTAAAAGGCAAGAGTAGCTATAATAATTTCAGAGCAGACTTCAAAAGGAGGAAAATTATCAGGCATAAAGAAGGGCATTACATAATGATAAAGGGGTCAATTCTCCAGGAAAACATAACAATTCTTAACATGTATGTGCCTGACCACAGAGCATTATGCTATGTGAGGCAAAAACCAATAGAACTGCAAGGAGAAATAGGTGAAGCCACTATAACAGTTGGAGACTTTAACATTCTTCTCTCAGAAATGGACAGATCTAGCAGACAGAAAATCAGCAAGGACATAGTTGAACTCAAAAACACCATCAATCCACTGGCTATAAAGGACATCTGTAGACTACTTCATCAACAACAGCAGAATGCACATTCTTCTTAAGCTTAAGTGGGAGAGTCACCAAAATGGATCATATTCTGGGCCATAAAACACATCTTAACAAAGTTAAAAGAATAGAAATCATACAGTGTTTACTCTCAGACAACAGCAGTATTAAACTAGAAATCAATAAAAGAAAGTCAACAGGAAAATACCAAAATACATGGAGATTAAACAATGCACTTCTATACAATAACTCACGGGTCAAAGAAGAAATCTTCAGAATAATTAAAAATATTTTTAACAAAATGAAAATATCAATTGTAATCAATGTACCACTCTGGTGTGGGAATATTAGCAATGAGGAAGGCTATGTGTGTGTTTGGGGATGAGGGGTATATGGAAAATTGCTTTACCTTCTCCTCAACTTTGCTGTGAACCTTAAACTGCTCTAAAAAAAAACAGTCTTAATATATTTAGTCCTAATATTTGGCCATGGATTACCATAGAAATTAGAGCTTTCTTTTCAATACTAAAAAAGACTCCATGTAACATAGGAGGCATTTTACAGTGAAATAACACAGTGTATTGAATAATCTTAACCATTTTTTCACATGTTGTATGACTCTCAGAAGGTACCTAAAGATGTAAGGTCCTCATGTTTCTCAGATGTAAATGTAACTACCTACCCATAAACTGTAAGGATTAAAGGAGATGACATAGGGAAATAACACTAAGCTTCCATAGGCTAGCCTTTCAAAAAATACATGTTTTTGCTGTGTTATTTCCCTGAGTAATTTGATACACTATATTATTTGGATTTTTTAAATGTTGATTTTACAAATTGCTTTTTGATGCTGAATAGCTAAAGTCTCATCCAGATGTCTAGTCACCATTCATTTCACTATTTGCCAGGAAATACCATGGCAAAGGAATTAAAGTCAATTGAAAAGATATTTACTTTCTTAATATATATATTATAAAAAGTCATTACCACATTACACATTTATGGATTTGGATAAACCTTAAAATGTATTTCACAACACTTAGAATACAACGTTAATATTCTTTTCCCATAAATATGTTCTGTCTTGCTCTTTGCTGTTCCTTAGAAAAACCAGATAACCAAAGTGGTGACAGAAATAGATTCCTAATGCATAAAGGGTTTCTTTTCACTTTAATTGCTGCATGACATTTGAGTTTACAGGCAATATGTATCTTTAATCTGAATAGCACAGCCTTTCACTTGCATAAGTTAAATGCTCAAAAAATGAACAACCTCACATTTACGAAAACCTAAACTGGGGAGAGAAGCTCAAAGCTCAACCATTCATCTTGATAATAGCCCAGAAGTCAATTGAATTTCTTTTCCAAAGAAGAACTGAGTCATACTGAGCTATTTTCAGTAAATTTTATGTTTGTTCATTCAAGTCAAGGGAATTATTTATGTAGTACAAGCATGTGCTAAAAATATTTAGTTGAGAGAATATTAGAATTACTTGATATTTTTACATAGCTTAGTAACCTTTAAGGAAAATATTTTTATCCTTGAAAAATTTTCCAGCATCGATCATACGTCTGCATACATCACAATAAAAACTACTTCCATTTTGTTGCTTTTGTTTATAAATTTAGAGCTGATTAATGTTGACAATTTGCTATATTTTCTCCATTCTTATCAATATATTTGATAATATATATATTTTTTAATGAGTGATATGATGTTTTCATTGGGTTTTATTCAGGCAAAGGCTAACTTTAAAATGAGGTATAGTGAGTGAGTATCAAATGGAAGGTTTCCTAAAAGAGACCATCTTCAAAGCTGTTAATCATGAAACAGAAGCAATGAGACTCAGAAGAGCAGCAGCGTCCTCTTTGATTCGTTCCGTTTGTAAAGTCTGAATTACTGAACAGCAGTGAATCATTCTGCCTACTTCTTTCCAAGTTACAAGTTCAGCAAGTACTTTAAGCCTTGGTGATGAAGTTGTATTGAAAGAACAGGTTATGAGATTGTTGGAGCCCTGCATAATGTTTAATGCAGTGCACAAATATTTGGCAGCCACTTCCATATGTGACAACGTACAGCAAGATACATATTTGACCCTTCAGAGTGTATAGTCACTATAAATAGAATGAAAATGGATATCCTTCACAAAAAATGAAGACTGGCAGAGAATTATAATGGTTTGAGCATCTACTGCGTCATAGTCCTTTAAATTTCAAATCTACTTTTTACAATATTATACTGTTATCCTGATCTTTCTGTTTAGAAAATATTGACTGAGAGAAATTTTTAAAAGTCCCAAATTGATTTGTTTCTTGGGTTGAAATTTGAATCTACAATTCCCTCATGTCATATTAATATATTGTATATTGGTTCGATCACAGATAAATTCAATCAAACAAGAAATTTTGTTTTAATTTTTCAGAAGTTGCCCCATTTCCCATGTTGCTGCAAATGGTATTTCATTCTTTTAATGTCTGAGTAATATTCCAGTGTGTGTGTGTGTGTGTGTGTGTGTGTGTGTGTGTGTATACACAGGGAATCCCATATAGGATTAACTTGAAGAGGATCATACCAAAATGCATTGTAATAAAAATGACAAAAGTCAAATATAAAGAGAGACTATTAAAAGCAACAGGGGAAAAGCAATAAAGAACATACAAGGGAACTCCCATAAGACTATCAGCTGATTTTTCAGCAGAAACTCTGCAGGCCAGAAGGGTGTGGCACAATATATTTAAAGTGATGGAAGGGAAAAATCTACAACCCACAATACTCTATGCAGCAAGGCTCTAGTTCAGATTTGATGGAGAAAATAAAAGCTTTGCAGGCAAGCAAAAGCTAAAAGAATTCAGCACCACCAAGTCAGCTTTATAACAAATGCTAAAGGAACTTCTCTAGATGGAAAAGAAAAGGCCACATCTAGAAACAAGAAAAGCATGAAATGGAAAACCTCAACAGTCAAGGCAAACATACAGTAATGGTAAAAAAAATCATCCATTTATGCAAACTAGTAGGGAGATTAAAAGACAAAAATAGTAAAATCATCTGTATCCACAGCAAGCAGTTAAAGGATACACAAAACAATTAGATATAAAATATGGTATCTCAACGGTTGACTTTGATGGCAGCCATATAGATACCCCATATGACCATTCATAGTAATATAATTGAGATGCATTATGTCATTGTATATATCAAGTTTATTCCTTTCATTGTCTCGTAATATTTTCTTATGTAAATATTCTTTAATTTTCCTTCACTATTCTCATGTTGACACAAATCTGGGTTGCTTCCAGTTTGGGGATATTATGAATTCAACCCCTGTGAAAATTCTTGTGTAAGTATTTTTGTGAACATACAGTTTCATTATGCTTAGCCACATACTCAGGAGCAGAAACACTGGGTGGTAGGGTGATTGCCTTGGTTTATAATAAACTGTCAAAGCTCCCACATCATTTTACTAGATGCCCACCAGCAATGTGGGACATGAGTTCCAGTTGCTCAAATTCTGCACCCTTTGCTAGTGTGTGTGTGTGTGTGTGTGTGTGTGTGTACTTTTTAGCCATTTTAGAGGATGTTACAGATCATCTTTGACATTTTAAAATGCATTTCCCTAATTGCTAAATGATCTTGAGCATATTTCATGTAATTATTGGACATCCATATATTTTCTTTTTTGTGCATATTTAGATTTTTTTAATTTTTGTGCATTTTTAATTAGATTTGTACCCCAACATGATAAGTATCTTCCCCCCCCCTTTAGATCAGTAGTGCTGTGCTCATCTAATGTCTGATGGAGCTGCTTCTAGGGTTTATTGAGTTTAGTTAGATTTAATTCACTAGTGGCTTCAAATATTTTGCTAGTAGCATCAGTATTTTCCCTTCAAAAACTCTTAGGATCTGAACACTGGAAATATTCTGGAGAGCCTTGGATACTTTATAGCGGGAGAATTTCTGCTTCTGGCCAAGATTGCATTATATAGACTAGATTTACCCTCTCATTTTTAGCAACCTGAAAAAGCAGAAAACATATTTGAGACAATGACTACCCAAACACTAGATATCAGGCAACAAAGTATAGTGATCCCTGAAAGACAGGGAACAAATCACATGTACTTTATGACTGCCCAAGATTATTTTCTTAAAGGAGTTTCCAGGCTCTGGCACAAAGTGAGGGAACCCAAGTGGGTCTGGGCAGATCCCCGAATTGAGGAAACCAGAGCTGAGAATCCAAGGAGGCCAAGACGACTGGCGGTTTCAAGCCAGAACATCAGAGAGGAAAGAGTTGCATAAAGAAAAAAACCCATATATCTGCAGAAGGTTCCTTCTCCCAATTCTCCCTTGAGAATTCTGGTGAGTACTGATCAGCAAACACACGTGAGAAAACTTAATGCTTAAAAATTACCAATAAGGATTAAAGGTAGCTAAACCTGACACTCACCCAGGGCTATGAATAGTGCTTGTTTCCACCAGGAAGGCTGGAAATCCTCATAATGTATGAGATACTCCAAGGGGTTGTCTCAGTAGTGGAGAATAATTAATTCTAGGCTAGACATGTCTTTGGTCCTGCCTGAGAAAGTTTAAAAGCAGTAAGCAAAGTGATCAAGTGTCTTAACTGTGTCCCATAACATCAATATGAAATTAAAATTATCTGGCATCCAAAAATACCAAGAATCTATAGAGCAGTAATTTATTACCATAATGAGAATAGAAGTAAATGAATTGAAACTGACATTCTGTTTTCTACTCTGGTCACTAAACTCTGTATTTTAATGATTTATCCCTATTGCTATCTTACATATATTGTTTCTCCTGTTATATAACGCATTCTAGTGCCCGTCTACAATGTGATGTCTACCATTTTTCTCTGATAGAAAACCATCACCAAGTCACTACCACCACAAACAAGGCTGAAATTAATATCATTGTATATACAATTTTGTTCATCTGTTCCAAGATTGCTCCTTGGTTCTCAGTAATCTAGTCTCACAAAGAAATTATTCTTCATGTGTATTTCTTCAATGCATTCATTTTAAACTCTTCACTCCAGAGCTCTCTTTCACCCAGTGTCTTAAATATCTCAATATATAATCAAAGCTAGGAACCCCTTATGGTGGTATAAGACTTTGAGAATTTTTCTCAACGAAAATAGAAGGTAACTATATGCCAAATCTGATTTTCTCCAACAGTTTTGTCAAAATCAGAAGAAAAACATGAATCCAAATTTAACTCATGGTAAACTTGAAATGTGTCATTTACAAAGAAGGTAGTAAATTCAATCAAAATATTGCAGTGAGGGGGATGGTGTAGCTCACTGATAGAATGTGTGCTTAGTATGCACTAGGTCCTGGGTTCAATCCCCAGTACCTCCATAAAGTAAGTAAATCAATCAATCAATCAATCAATCATCAATCAATCAATCTACTTACTTCCCAAAAAATTTAAAAAAAATATTACAAGTACAACTAATGTGTAAAGGGCTTAAATAATCTATGAGAAAAGGGTGATGCTGAAAATTATCTTTGTGAAGGATATTTACTATTTCTGTGTTCTGCAGCTAAACTCAGATTTATGTTATGCTCTATATTTTTAATATCTTTCATGATAAAATTTACAAAAAAACTATTCCCAGTCAAGAGGAAAACTGTCGTCTTTTCTTCATTTTGCAAATGTTTCTCACAATTATGGAAATTGCCTTCAAAATTCATTTAATATTCATATTGGAATAAAGCATCTGTTGTGGCAGATGGGGCAAATGACATCAAGTTCAGCTGTTTAAATAACCCTTAAGGATCAATGTGTGGTTTACAAAAATAATTTGTAATTCATTTTGGATTAATTAATTTGAATTTATTGTGTTCCATAATGGCATACTGCAGCTGTTCCCAGCATTGAATTGATTGTTTTCAACTGGTTACTTCTCCTAAAACATGAATTTTGACATCAAGAAGAAAATGCTCCCTATTATTCATTCTTTTTTTTAATTAAATTCTTTTTGGGGGGGCAAGGGTTAGACTTTATTTATTTAATGAATGGAGGTACTGGGGATTGAACCCAGGCCCTCATGCCTGCTAAGCAGGGGGCTCTACCACTGAGCTATACCCTCCCCCATCCCCTCCACCCCCCACCATTATTCATTCTTTATATTTAGCAATAAACACAATCTTCAAAACAATCTGAAAAGATAGCATACCTGAATGTGACAACTTATTTGCATAATTATCTAGAGATTTAAATTTCTATACTGTGAAATTTCAATTCAAATGCAGCAGAAATAGATACAGATACAAAAGAGTTTATTCAAATATCTCTGAATACATGTTTTTTTTTTTTTCTTTCCCCATTGACCTCCATCCCTTTACAAGATGTGGAAAAAAATTAATTTGTGTTTTGCACTAACAATAAAAAGACCTAAGGCAATTTAATTCAATTTTTGGATGACATTTAAGAGGAATGATAGCTATAATTTAGCTCAAGATTTGTAAGATACAACTGCAATCAGATGTAAAAAAGATACTTTCTTGACTCTTGTGAGAATGCATTATTAGAGCCACTTTTCAATCTTCATTGGCAGAAGTTAAAATCTTCACAAAATTCACTGAAAATTACTTGTACATTATAATTTAACTAATTTTTTAAAAAAGAGTTCTGCTGTATAAAAGAAATAATTTGACTGTTGGTTGAATGTTCATAATAATTATTGGTTGGATTCTGCAATGAGTTTTTCACATTTTTATTACACATTTTTGGCAGTACTTGTTTTGCCTTTTTTCTTCCTCCCTCTATTTTGTACTTCTATTTAAAACATAGAAATAATTTAGTTAGATCAATTTCCAGCACAGTAAATATTTGAGTAAAATGGGGAAAAAAAAGAAAAAAAGATGTTTCAATATCTAGCAGTATTAAAATTTGCCTCTGATATTTCTCTTGTGAGGACATTCTCAGAATATTCCAAGCAGACCGTAATCATAAATGCAGGCAAGTATATCAGTTAGTGGTTCACCCAATAGCACAAAGGGGGCAAAAAGAAGTTCACCATACTGATGCAGGAAAACAGATGTGGGGTGTGAGGAGGGCCATGTCCCAGGTCTCAGCTGAGCCCCTGGGACGTGCCCCACCAGGTGTGGGTCCTTGGCTTCATAAGGAAAGAATTCAAGTGCGATCCACAGTTGCGTAAAGGTAGATTTATTTAGAGAGATACATACTGCATAGAGTGTAAGGCAAGAGAAAGGCAAGGAAAGAGGGGTGGGAGTTGGGTGCTCAGGTTGAAGTAAAGTAGATACACGCTCCATAGACAGAGTGCGGGCTGTTTCCAAAGAGGAAGGAGAGAAAAAGGGCTGTTAGGCTTGGTGTTGCCAGTTTTTATGGGCTCAGTAGCTTCACACACCTACAGGTGGCACCATTCCAGCTACCCTGGGGAAGGGGCTGAGATTGCCAGGAATTGGGCCACCGCCCATTCTTTGGCCTTTTTCGGTTATCCTTGGGGCTGTCTTGGTGCCTGTGGGCATGTTATTTACCATGCTAATGCTACAATGAGCATATAATGAGGCTCAAGTTCTACTAGAAGTCAAACCTCTGGCTTAATCCTCAAGGTCAACTGAGAGTTGAAGCTTCCACCAGTTAAATTGCTGTCATTCCTTGAGTGGCTGTGCCCTGCCCCCTTCCATCCTGTCTCAAAACCAATATTATCACCATCGTTTGAACAGTCACAGTCTAGTTACTCACAAAGCCCACAGGGCTACTGGAAGCATGTGTGTATTTTTTATTTTGGAGGGGGGTGGTTTATGGAATTCATGTCTGTCCTGAGAGAGGCCCTTTCAGAGAATCCCAGTCCCTTTATCATAAAGACGCACAAGAAAACAACTCACAGCTCCTTGTAACCAAGCTTATTCAATCATGTAGACTTCATTTTCTTCACATAGTTTTCTTTTAGTTATGTTCTTTTATCGTATAATGAAAAGGTATTAGAATGAGTGTCCAAATCAAGAGTAAATCACCACTAACTCTGACTTATGCTGGAGGTGGATGAGAATTACTGATCTCAGAAGATACTGCTTTACAATTAAGATGGTTCTTGGTGTCAGACCAATCATAATTACTCTGCTGTGGTTTTCCAAAGACTGGGTTATTCCCATTCTTTGTTAATCACTGCTAGTGTTGCTAAATTCTCCTGCGCCCACACACACAGTTTTATATGCATTCTTCAGCTAGGTCTTTGCTTGTTGATCTCAAACACTGCACAGTTGTGTGGGTATATTCAGCTGTTAAATGCTGGCTTACATTTTTATCTAGTTCCTCATTGCATCTTCTAACATTGTCTAGAGCAAATTTTCTAAATTTTCACTAATCTCCTAGAGTTTTAACATTAATGGTTCACTAAAAGATCCTCTTTGGTCCTATTTAGAGAAAAAATTATGTATAATGTGGCTGTAAACTTGGCTTAGAACATATACTTTACACATAAAATGGTCTTTCTATTCAAGTACACATAAATCACACAGGAAATTTTGTTATATTTCAGATCACAAAGTGAATCTAATAAAAGCCCCAAATCTAGTCAAAATACATATAACATTCATTTACAACAATTCAATAAAATATCTAAATGGATAAGACAAAATGAGCAAAGATTATGAGCAGACAATTGAAAAAGAAAGAAATACAAATGCCTAAGAATCAGAGACAAATATTTTCAACCTCCACAGTCATCTAGGAAGTTAAGGAAACAAAGAAGTAGTGGTATTTCTACCATTAGAATGGTATAAATTTAAAATAAAAATATGTCAATCACATTCAAGGTTGGTGAGAATGTGAAGAGACAAGTAATTCTATAGACTTTGGCGGAAGCAAAAATTTATAGCGCCTTTAAAAGATCATTTGGTGCTATCTGTTGTATACAGCCTTTAACACAGCAGTTCTGTTATGAGTCCCCTTTCTAGAGAAAGCTCATTATAGATTTGTGCATGTTAATAAGTAACTAGAAGTAACCAAATGATCACCAGTAGAATTGTTAAATGAGCTACTGCCATCTTATGGAATATTATGCAGTGATCAGAAAGTAATAAATGGACTGACAGGGAATAATCTCCATGGAATGTTTTTACGTGATAGGAAAGTCATGGAATGGTGCATGTGACCTGATCCTATTCATGAAAAATAATACACACACATAATGGAAAATTATGCAAACATATATAAGTATACATTTTCTGTACATGTATATAAGTACACATACATATATCAGTGACAAATAAATATATTGGAAGAAAAAAAATCTAGAAAGATAAACACAGAGCAGACAATGGTGATTATCTCTGGGGAAGGGAAAGTATAAAATTGGCTAATAGGAGAAAAGTGGTAGGGGCTCAGAAAAAGGTGCAATTTTAAATACAATTTTCAAAGAAAGATAAAAAATGAAATAATGGGACGTTGACTCAGAAAAAGATTTCTGAAACATGAATCAGAGAGAAAGAGAGGTGTGTTGATTGTTTCCTTGAAACTCTTTATGCATTGGGTGGTACCTGTGCTTAAAATGAGTGATACCTTCCCGATTCCCTGCAGCAGAAGATCTGTCACTGTTGAGTGACAACAATTGTTTCCTGGCACAGGAAGGCTTGCATGTGTAAATGTCACTGCCCCTCTTCATCTGCTAGTACTTAGAGAAACAGCTACTCCCCCTGGACCAGACTAACAGGTCAGTGATCAAGCACAATTTTAATAAGCAAATTCCTAAACTTGAAGGAAGTATAATACTGGCGCATGCAAAATAAGATAAAGTTCTTTGTTTATTTTAAATAAAATAATCAGATTGGAATAAATCTCCATCAGGAATATCAAGTCATATTATTTTCTACCTGAACACCAGTTCTGAACATAAAACAGCTGTCTCTCATTTTGTTTCCTCGCCTATTCCAGAAGCAGATAATGGTCAGCAATGATTATTCTAGAAACAGGGGGAGTGATTTAGAAGGTCCAAATACTTTACCAAGAACCCGCTAGGAATATCTGACTTTCATATGTGGCGTAGCTATTGTATTTCTGGATTGACAGATACCTGTTTCTTGTGCAAATGCCTGCCAGTTGGGATGGTTGCTTTCACTTTTAGTAAAACCATGTAAACAAGAAGAAACAAACTGCATGGTCTGAAGGAGAGGGATTAGGTCAAACAGTGAAACCAAATCTTGACCCTTAGTGATGAGGTAGAAATTAGAAAGGAAGTTCTCCCTGGCTGTGATTTACTTAATTTTTCCTGAAAGTATTCTATATTGAACTCCAACTCTTAACCACATTTGCTGAAAAGGTCCCTCACCCTTTATGCTAAAAATAAATAAATAAATAAAATTAAAAAATACAAAGTATATTACTTCAAAAGATCAGACATAACAAAGAATACATAGTATCCCAAAGAATATTGCCTATGATCTGAATTTCAGTGTGCACACAATGAAAATTTTTGAAGCTGTAGAATTAAAGATGGTTTATTCAATCTGAAACTCCTTAGATCAATTGCAAAGCAGCTCTATTTTGCAAGATTCATTCCTCAACAAACACCATTGCTACTGCAAGAAAGTGTTCTCCAGCCAACAGTTCTGGTAATCTTTAACCAGGACCTTTCCTGACATTACCAGCTAATTATTAGAAATAGCTACAACATTATCACTTCTACTTGAGAATTTGACGCTAGTGTCATTTTGGGGTAAATAATCATTATTTAACTCTATTTTTGCTTCTCTGAATTTGAACCTGCTGGGACAAATCACAATAAGCTACCCTTCAACCCTTCTTTCAGGAAAATAAACATTATTTAAAATATATTTCCTGTTCTAACCTTTTCCACATATTCAAAGTTTTTCTATGTGCTTTTTATGTGAATGCCCTCTATCCTAGAAATTAAAGCCAATGTTTTAAACTTAGGTACAAATCTCTCAGAGGAAAGTCATCTCTTTAGGACTTGCCAAGGTCTTTAGACCAAATACCTGCTAAATTTTCTTTGTTGTACTCCTGTATGGATAATGGAATAGCATTTTTCTTTTTTTTTTTTAACATTTTTTATTGATTTATAATCATTTTACAATGTTGTGTCAAATTCCTAGTGTTCAGCACAATTTTTCAGTTATTCATGGACATATACACACTCATTGTCACATTTTTTTCTCTGTGAGTTATCATAACATTTTGTGTATATTTCCCTGTGCTATACAGTGTAGTCTATTCTACAATTTTGAAATCCCAGTCTATCCCTTCCCACCCTCCACCACCCTGGTAACCACAAGTCTGTATTCTCTGTCTGTGAGTCTATTTCTGTCCTTTATTTACGCTTTGTTTTTGTTTGTTTGTTTGTTTTTGTTTTTGTGTTTTAGATTCCACATATGAGTGATCTCATATGGTATTTTTCTTTCTCTTTCTGGCTTACTTCACTTAGAATGACATTCTCCAGGAGCATCCATGTTGCTGCAAATGGCATTATGTTGTCGGTTTTTATGGCTGAGTAGTATTCCATTGTATAAATATACCACTTCTTCTTTATCCAGTCACCTGTTGATGGACATTTAGGCTGTTTCCATGTTTTGGCTATTGTAAATAGTGCTGCTATGAACATTGGGGTGCAGGTGTCATCCTGAAGTAGATTTCCTTCTGGATACAAGCCCAGGAGTGGGATTCCTGGGTCATATGGTAAGTCTATTCCTAGTCTTTTGAGGAATCTCCACACTGTTTTCCATTGTGGCTGCACCAAACTGCATTCCCACCAGCAGTGTAGGAGGGTTCCCCTTTCTGCACAGCCTCTCCAGCATTTGTCATTTGTGGATTTTTGAATGATGGCCATTCTGACTGGTGTGAGGTGATACCTCCTTGTAGTTTTGATTTGCATTTCTCTGATAATTAGTGATACTGAGCATTTTTTCATGTGCTTTTTGATCATTTGTATGTCTTCCTTGGAGAATTGCTTGTTTAGGTCTTCTGCCCATTTTTGGATTGGGTTGTTTATTTTTTTCTTATTGAGTCGTATGAGCTGCTTATATATTCTGGAGATCAAGCCTTTGTCGGTTTCACTTGCAAAAATTTTCTCCCATTCCGTAGGTTTTCTTCTTGTTTTATTTCTGGTTTCCTTTGCTGTGCAGAAGCTTGTAAGTTTCATTAGGTCCCATTTGTTTATTCTTGCTTTTATTTCTTCTAGGAGAAAATTTTTGAGATGTATGTCAGATAATGTTTTGCCTATGTTTTCCTCTAGGAGGTTTATTGTATCTTGTCTTATGATTAAGTATTTAATCCATTTTGAGTTGATTTTTGTATATGGTGTAAGGGAGTGTTCTAGCTTCATTGTTTTACATGCTGCTGTCCAGTTTTCCCAACACCATTTGCTGAAGAGACTGTCTTTATTCCAATGTATATTCTTGCCTCCTTTGTCAAAGATGAGTTGACTAAAAGTTTGTGGGTTCATTTCTGGGCTCTCTTGGAATAGCATTTTTCAATGATCTCTTTTGAAGATCCGAAGACAGGCATAAGTAACTCCGTTCACTAGTCCCTCCTAATAACAACTTTGTTCTTTTTAGTATTTTAAAAATATCTCAAAGCACAGTTTTTTTTTTTAATTCTCGGTTTCAGAAATAAATTTCATCTTCTCCAGCATATACACTTTTTTTAAAATATCACCTTCACAGCTACATATGCTTTTTTAATAGAGTTCAACTTAGTTGTATATCCTTAAAAATCAATATAATAAAATTATCCATTTATAATATGTAGCCTCAGTTGGGCTTTTACCAAGTTTACTTTCTCTAGTGATTGTGAGAAAATGAAAATAACCAAAAGCCATATTATTAAAATAGGAAAAGAGGATGAAGTTTTGAACATATTCATTGGTCATCTTACATCAGTTACTTCAAAATATCTTAAAATCACCACCCCATAGTTTGTCACTTCACAAAAAATATTGGTCCATTCCCTGTTCCCTTTATATGTTTCCTTTTCATCACCAAAACTCCTAATGTCTGTCTATTTTAATCTTTCATTGCTTAACAAAATTTCTAGCCCTTGTTTTAATATGCTAAAATTTCATTATTATAGAAGAGCTGTATCAGATTAGTATTCTGTTGTCATATTCATTTATTATGAAGTATGTGTGTAAAATTGTTGCTGCAAAACCAGCCTTTGCACCCTAATAGATGTTGTCAGTGAGAGATTCTTGTCTTATAGCAAAAAAGAATTCAGAAACAAGACATGGAGGTCAAGAAAGCAAAGCAAAGATTTATTAAGGGATAGATAGTATGCTGCCAAGGAAAGACCCAGGTGGGTAGCTGCCCTGAGTTTCCTTGGCAAGCTCCATATATGGGTGTAAAAATGAATGGGCAGAATGTTCATTGGCAAGGTCATCCTTCCTGATCTTCATCCCATCTCCACCTTCCCAGGTGGGGAGGAGGGATTTTTTGTCCTTATTTAGTCTCAATTGGGAAGTTGGAAGGGGTCATAATGAACAAAGGGTTACATTTGGATGGAAGTCATAATGATCAAAAGGTTACATTAAGATGGTGTGGATTACTGTCCTGTCCCACCCTTCTGCCTCAAGGATGCTTGTCAACCCAGAAGGTATTTTTCAATTAGTCCAGAGGATCCTGTTTTTCTTCGTCTGTCCAAGGACCCCTGCTGTTCACAAGATGTGTAGTTTTCTGCCATTTGGCCCATGTCCCCCTTTCTCTGCTCATATCTAGCTACTTGCCTGCTCTAACAGAGCCAGACTGAGACTCAGAGACAGAGTTTTGGGAGAAAAGGAACAGCTTTATTGTTTTTCCAGGCAAAGGAGAGTCAATGCAGTCTCAGACCTTAGAGACTATGACTACATTTTGGAGGCAGGATCTTGACATTTTATAGGGAAAAAACAAAAACCAAAAAACCTGGACGATCAGAAAAGGTAAAAATAAATCAGGACACTTTACTGGGTGTTGCTACTTTCCCCTTTAGCTTGATGGATCTTTCTGGCATCATGTCATGGGGGAACTGCCGAAGGTCTACCTATTTTTCTGAGATTATCGGCTCATTACCTTGTTCCTGGTTAAAGCTATTAAATGTTTGTGGGTTGCTTAGCCTAAAAAGCAGTATGGGAGAGAAAGCAAATTGCAGGATTTCTTAGTCAGAAAGAATCAGTAGACAGTTTTAGTATCAGGGATGTTGGTTCATTTCCTCCTCCTTCAAAATGTTATTTATTATTGTATAGATATTACCTTTTTTTTTTTTTAATTTTGAGGGAAGCATTTACTTTCTTGGCTATAGCCTTATTTGGACACATTTTCAGTCGCTCACCAATTTGAGGGAAGCAAATTGGGATGGCTTTTATTTTTTCCATTTAAGTTGTCTCTTTTGGTCCCTTAGCTGTCCTCAAGCTTTTAGATTTCTACCATCAATAATCTTTTAACATGCTGACAGAGGAAGCTATCAAGAGGCATTTTTATCTCTCCTTATATGATTTCATTTATTATGTGCTGTGATGTAGCTGCAGTAATATGCTTGTGCATCATCTCAGCTTTGCACTGAACTGAAGGAAAAAAAGAGACCCCAAACCTGTAGAAATATTTCCATATTCCATTCCATTACCTAGTGAAGACATTAAATGTAAAAGTTCTCCGTTGCTTAAGATACTGATGTGCCACGTTACCCAGACTGAGCAGAATACAATTTCACCCTAATAAGATCTTCGTGTGAAAAATGTATCTATTTCTTTCAACACATTTAAGTTCTACCCCAGAAACTGGATTTTAATAAATATTTAATAAGAAATTTCCAGACTCCTGGAAATAGAGTTTAATGACATTAAAACACCAAATTTTATGATTTGCATTTTTGTTACAGAAGCACTCATCATTACATTTTTGTTAGCACACACACAAATCAGTACCTATAATCATTAGCTATAAGTATTGAAAACTGACATGAACTAGAAAGTAAAAACTGTTGTTAACATATTTATAATCAATTATTTATTGAGTACTTACTTATTTGAGAACAATAAGTTCTGGTTATGTAAACTATATTCTCTTCTTTGATTCATATTTGTGTACTTTAAACTAAGACTCGACAAATCCAGAAAAATTAGGCAGAGAACATTGAGATAGCCAATAATTTTATTTTTTAGTATAACAAAGCTCTGAATTATTGTTGTATGATTACATATTGTTAAAAATTATATATTTATTCTCATCCTCTATGGACTTACTCCCTAACAGGGAATACATGGTACACATTTCAGATTATTTTGCTAGAAAGAGGTGATTTGAATTCACTGAAACTGTGATCACACACATAATCGGTGCACCTAATTCAGGAAAACAGAAGAGATGCTTTCTGAACCACATGAACACAACAGGCTACAGGAAATAATTTGAGGACCCCAGATACTCATATGATATGTCAATTTTATCTTCAAATTCCCATTTTTCTCAATTTCTACTGCCAGGCTCATTTTTAGGTCACTACACAGCTGGTACTATAATCCCTTCTACTTGGAGATCGTCAGAAACACTCACTTTTTTTTTTCTCTTCCTCCATATTTTCTCTTGATCTTTCTTTTTCCTTTTCACTCTTCTAATCTCTTCAGCCCTTCCTTTAAAGAGCATAAAGAACATGGGGAGGGTGTATCTCAATGGTAAAGTGCATGCTTAGTGTGCATAAGGTCCTGGGTTCAATCCCCAGTACCCCCATTAAAAGATAATTAAATAAATAAGCTTAATTACCTACCCCACCCCCACAAAAAAAGAAAGGGTACCTTAAAAAGCATAAAGAACAGCATGATACATGTGTTCTTTTCTAATGGAAGAGACCCACAGGTAAGCAGGGATGGTCTGATTTATGCTAAAAGAACTCGGGATAAACACATGTCTCTCTCTGCATGTTTCTGTTATCTCTAAAGGAGCTCTAAATACAAACAAGAAAAGGAAGAACATCAGTTGAAAAACAAGTTTTATAATTCATTCCCATTTCTGCCAACATCTACCTATCATTTCTCAATTATCTTTTCAACCATCTATCGTCTGGCATTTAGTCCATCACTGCAGCATGTATTATGTGTCCTCCTTTCATTCTGACCACTCATCTACACACCAGTCATCTCCTCATCACTTTCACTAATAGATTTACTTACTGGGGATTGTCTAAACATACTTTCCTGATATTTTGATCACTATAAAAGTTTTCTTTTCATTTAAACATAATTTTCTGTACATCTACAAATGTGGATGTGCTTTGTTCTAGAACCTACATTTTAAGGCTCTGTAATTGGCATTTATAGTATCCTTTTATACTGATAAAATGAATTGTATGCCAAACTAAATGGATTATAACTATAAAATGTAAATGTGCTAAAATTTACAATGTGAAAATGTACTAAATGGATCAAATTTTTCAAGTAACTATTTTTATAATCTTAAGCTTGATAAAGGAATTCCTCTTAGATTTACATTTACAGGAGCAATGGCACGAATCATTTGTAACAGTTTCAAACAATAGTTTATACTTACATAGAGGGGTGTTTGTCAAAGCACAGGGGAGTAGGTTCATGTGTTACAAAAAACATTCTAGAACTGGTAAGTTATGTTGATTTCTATATTTAAAAGAAATAACAGGCTGTATTTCCTAATGTAGATAAAATCTTACAGTGATAGGGATTGGCTAATTTTAGAGAAAAAAAATCCTCAAAATCACTCACACTGCTGGGGCTGGCAGTTTGAGTCAGTAAGATACTAAAGATACCAAACCATCCTTTTCTGTCATTGAGAACTTTTCTAAACAATGTAAGCAAACTGTGTGCTGCATTCATTACCACATGAACATGCTATTCAAGAACATGATACTTTACTGCATTAGATCGGCAAATGCTTGCTATTTTTAAGGCTTAGTTTCCAGTGCTTAGTCCCATAATTACTAGTTCTGATTACGGAAGTGATGTAAGTATTTTCTGGTGTGTTTATTTCAAATTTTGCCTAGGAGATGGCTTCTCTGCTAATTATATTAATCTTGTTAAACAATAAAAATCATAAACATATTCATTTTTTCAGATGTAATGAATGAGAAAACTGGATATTCAATCCACTGGACTATAAAATGTTGAAGGAACATCTCTTACCAAAAAACTGAGTGTTTTGTTTTGAACACAGACCGTCACTACATATCTAAGTAAGTATTTGACAATTTCCATTTCAATGGAACCTGCTGATGCATGCTCCATAACACATCTCTCCTGAAAATATGGGGTGCTAAATGTATCAATTAACCATAAATTAACTGTTGGTGGACTAGTGGCTCTTCTCCCAAAGGTACCAATCATCAGGGTAAAGGCGGAACCTGCAGACCACACACTTAGTGTCAGAGCTGGCTTTCAAAACCTGGTTCTAGATCCATCTCGGGTTTAACCTCTATGCTATGCTGCCTCCCTGAACCTTAGGTTCGCTCATTTGTTGCCAGAAATGAAATAACAGCTCCTACTTCTCCAGGTTTATAGTGAATGTTTAGTAATATTTCCCCCCTAGGACACTGTTAAGCACATTGAAATAAACAAATGTTAAACCAACTCTAATTTTGCTGTTAAAATAAACATCATATTGTCAAGACACTTTATGCATATTCTTCGACAGTCCCCATTATACGTATACAAGCTGCTGAGTTGCAATACAGGCTTGTTCTGAGCTCCCAAATATATCTAGTGACACAATATCTGAGCTGTAGCTAAATATATTTACGCAGATTCCCACCTCTAAGTCTGTTTAGTTCCTAACCTCCGGGTAACTTTTCTGCCCTCATTTCACACACACATAATATTCTTAACTTATTTTTTATGCCTTTACTAAATTACCTATTTTATAAAATCCATTTATATCTTCCACATAGTAACTGAATCTGATTCACTTTTCATGCATTCCCTCGCATTCTTAATCTAGATTGTAATCACTTTGAAAACAGGATTCATATCATACACTGTTAGTTCTTTCATACAGCACCATAGAACTGTGTCAGAAATATAAGTGTCAAAATATTTTTCATAAGGGAACAAATGAACACTTAAAAAGAACTGATGACAGACATTGGTTTGAAATAATAATATGGCATTCTACTAATTATTTATGTAAAAATCACTTAAAAAAACTTTAAAAAATAAGCAGACATCAGTTTATAATTAGTTATAGAAAACAGGATGAGTTCTTGACTATCATGC
This sequence comes from Camelus ferus, assembly GCF_009834535.1. Classification (NCBI taxonomy): domain Eukaryota; kingdom Metazoa; phylum Chordata; class Mammalia; order Artiodactyla; family Camelidae; genus Camelus; species Camelus ferus. The sequence continues at coordinate 5,638,056 of NC_045724.1, read as the reverse complement.
ATATATTTAGAATTAAATCAGCTCATTAATTTTATAGCTTTTTTAATGTTTACTAGAAATGAACATTGTTTAAACTGAGTATATTGTAAACATATGGACATTTTACAATATTATAAAATTATGAAACAATTAAGCCATCTGGTGCATTAATTCATGTATTCATAATACAAGGCCATCAATATCCATTAATGTTCTACACCGGAACAAATATCTAACTATACTGATCAATTTATGCATCATCCTTTTTAGAAGAAACATGTTCTAAAGGTCAAAAAGTTTAAATATACCTTTCTTAGTAACAAAGCTGTAGTGATCAAATGAGAACGAAATCAATGATATAATCATATAATGATTTAAATCTGAGCCTATGAACAAAAAATATGAAAATAAAGATGTGAACTGTAATAAATGATAACCGTTTTCTACGCAGCCTTAACACCCCATAGACAGCCTGTCATCAAAATTACTACACTGTGTATTATTTACATGTATAAATTTCCCCCCATAAACCATGCTTTTATTTATTTCTGGTTTGGATTTATAAAGACATTTTGATTCTGACAGGGAGGTAATTAGGTTTCCTCATTGATTTCCACCTGGAGGAGGTCCCAGGGATTGAACCCGGGACCTCTTGCATGCTGAGCATGTGCTCTACCACTTGAGCTATACCCTTCCCCCTATAAAGACATTTTTAATATCTTCTTGCCAGAAATCAGCCCACTCATAGTTTTTATAGCTTTCTCTGTATAAAGTCCTATATGTACAATATTTGATTCAAAATATTTATTATGTAACATACTATTTAACTAAGAGAAAAAGAATTGTGTGTGTTGTATGCCTTTTCAATATTCTGGTGATGGTTATTATCGTGTTTGTGTCCTCAAAATTATTTACTTATGTTGCCTGCTGCATGAATACTTATGGCTTGGGTTTTATATGTATTTTTTAATATTATATTTAATTAGTGCTCTTATAAAAAAGCATGTGATTACTGTTATTCATAGAAGGCTTGAATAATTTCACTAATTTTTATGTGTGCTTATGCATGTCTAGGAGATAAAATTTAATTGAAATAAAGTATATTTATATTGTAGAAAGATATGAGGAGGCTGGATGGAGGAAGAACCATAGCAGGTGGTGTTTAGATAATAGAATAGCTCAATGTGATTTGTTCAGCAACAGTTTGGACTTTGTTTTTAAATAAGTTATTTTTAACTTCCAGAAATTATTCTGAGATATTTTCTAATGAAAATAAAAGCTTATGCCAGAAATGACTTAAAAAAGGAAAACTAATGTTTGATCAGAATAGTATTTTTTTTTGAAGTATAATCAGTTTGCAATGTTCTGATAATTTCTGGTGTACAGCACAATACTTGAGTCATATAGGAACATGCATATATTCATTTTCATACTTTTTCACCAGAAGTTACTACAAGATAGTGAATATAGTTCCCTGTGCTATACAGTATGAACTTTTTGTTCATCTGTTTTATATATATTACTTAGTATCTGCCCATCTCAAACTCCCAATGTATCCCTTCCCATCCCTTTCCCCCACTGGTAACCATAAGTTTGTTTTCTATGTCTGTGAGAGATCAGAAGAGTCTCAATCATTTTAAAAGAAGAAAATATTTTAAACGTGTAGGGAGCTGCAGTCTAAAGAATTAGCCACTCAAAATATTCCTCCTTGGCCTCCCACCCTCCCAGCATCTTTTGTCTTTAGCTGGAGATGGTATTTAAGGCGGTGATAACTCCCATTTGGGGGAGTTACTCAGTTTTCCTGGGTATCTCCCCCGCACAGGAGGTATACACATTGTGAAACGTCAGTTTGTTAATCTACCTTTCACTACAGGAGGGTGTCACCAAGACTCTAGAAGGGGAGAGGGAAAATTATTTTTCCTCCCCTACAAGTCATAGGATTTCATGTCTCTGAAGGCCTTTGACATGTCAGAGAAAAATCTGGCTGTCTGTTCCAATTTATTATGGAATAATAATTTCAATTAAATTGAAAATTGATTAAATTAAAATGTACAAGGAATACTTTTTCCTAATAATAAGATGCACAGATGCATAGGAATGAGAACCTGGGTTCTATTTTTCTTGGACTCTGGGTGAGTTGGAGCATCATTAAAATCATGAGAAGTTTTACTTCTGTTATGTGTGCAATCTTTCATAATTGTAAACAAGTTATCTTCTAGGTAACCCTTCAAGTTTTCTTTCAGTTTCTAAGTTGCAAAAAGATTGCTAAATCTTAATTTTATAGTATTTATTCAATGAAATTATCTATGCAAAACACACAGTTGACCAAACAGGAAACTAACAGAGCTTTGGAGCAATGGCTAGTTCTTTGCTCTAAAAAAGTTATCACACAGTAATTGCTGCATAATGCTTAGAGCTTTTGGAACCCATGTGCCATGCAAATCTGGAAATACTGACTCTGGAAGTTAACTTAAAAGTAATTGCATCTTGATTTTCATCACTGTGAATTTTAGTCTAATAATATTTGTGAACAGGTGGGCAGTGAAAAAAGAAATGTACCTACAAGAAGTATGTAATTTCTTGAAAAAGCTTTCCTATTTCATTACTTTGCCCATAAATACAATCTTGACAGTAAAATTACTGTCTGCTTTCTTAATTTTTATATTTTGCCAAGCATATTTTTTACCCATGCTTTTACGTTTAACATTTCTGTGTTTAGTTTCATGTGATTATCTTGTAAAAGGTATTTATTTACTTGAGTTTTGGTTTTCAACTAACCTAAAATTTATTTTAATTAGCACCTTATTACTAACAGTTTCCATGAATTATGATAGTTTAAATGTGTGGATAAATAATTTTAAAGAAACATATAATAGTTCTCTGTATAATGTGCAGGAATTTTATATGTGCATGTCTTATAATCTATGGTTTGATCCCAACAGGGCAAAGGTAAGATTTTATAATTTTTTTATCGCTAATATCTATAAAACTACACTAGGAATTCACTAAATAGATAAGCATCACCTAACCAGCGATGTGTTTCCTCTCCCTAACTACCACTTGTTTTTTATTTTGGAAGCTCCTGCCTGAATACAACATAGCGTCAAAAGCAAAAGTGGCCATAAGCATGAATAGAGAACTCCAGGAGGAGAACTCGAGTTCTGATACAGGATCAGAGAAAGAGACTCTTGCAAATGGGAGGGAATTCACAAATCCCTTTTTGTTTTTTCTATTCTTCATCCTCAGGTGCCTTAATGGAGAGGCAGCAAAAAAATCAACCCAAGCCCTCAGAAGCCCCTTGGGAATCCAAACTTTGAGACTCCAAATATTTCAGAAGAGGGTATGAATTTCCATTGTACGGATATGGAAATTAACCTTAGAGACTTTGAGTAGACAAAGTCATAGAAGGAGCTACTGAGGAATTTGAATCTTCAATCTTTTTCCTCTGAATCTAAATTTTTATTTTCCCTTTTTATTTTATTTTCGCAGGAGACTGTCATTTCCATTTTTACAGCTTTAAGTTGAGATTTTACTGTTTTACCTTTTTTTCAGGAGTGAGAATACAGTGATTATTAGTACATTCTTTTTTCCTCTTTTAAAAAAAAATTCCTCCCATAAAAAGTGTCTTAGGTTGTATGTGGGGCTATGGAATAAAAGTTAGCCATTTCCCTCACCCCTATAAATACCTTGTTTTAGATTCATTGGTAGTGACTATCTGGTTCAAATACAAATTGGTTCTTTGAGAAAAAATATGGGAATTTTTGGAGTAAATGCACCATATGACACAGATACATCAAACTTATTTCAATGAAATATAACATTTTGGAATTCTTTAAAAGACTGTTCTAGTCATGGATTGTTTCTTTATATGTATTTAAATAACTAGTAGAGATCCTTGCAAATTAAATCATAGCTGTGGAAGAATTACCTTAAACACAATCTTCCTCATAAGATACCATTGTATTTTGAGCAATATCTTTCAGAAAATTGTTTCTGATTGATTTTTGCAAACATAAGTTAAACTTGAGATATCTAACTTCTTTTTTCCCAAGTCTCTGTTATTGCTATTTCACAGGACTTAAACTTTGCTCTGTTGCTTATATTAAAACAAAACATGTGGAAAAATTATTTCACACATTGACTGTATTAAAAATATGATTTTGTGAATTTTTCCAATTTTGCTTGCACTGTCAATAATGATACCCCTTGAATCCTGTCCTAGATCTCAATTATTAGCACCATTTGTTTTAGTGTCCATAAGTTACACATGACTTATAATATTCAGCATCATGGCTTGAGGTGTTATTACGGAGTAATGCTCAAATTTATTGTTCTATTTTCCTGATATACCAATACCATACAGTCTAGGTGATGTAAATTACATTATGGATGCTTTAAAAAAATCTGTCTCAACTCATTTCTGATAAGATTGAAAATTTGTTCTTGCTTCTGAACATTAGTTTAATATACTTACCATGTCTATGCTTTTTCTTAGAAGGAAATAAAATTGTTCTTTCAACTCTATTATAAAAGGTTTGAGGTCATGCTTGATGCTATTCAACCTTGGAAGAACTATAAACATTCTACATAAAATATTTATGAAGATTTTATTCAAAGCAGACTTGTGAGAAAGCTTAGGACATTTTAGAAAGTATTCCTATGAATCTCTCCACTTGCCTTTCTAGTCTCAACACTCCAACTTTGAATTGCTAAATTATTGCCCCCAGGATAAAATACTCAGATTCACCGTTTATGACTTTTATTTCTAAATCATTACATAAACTTTATCCAGAAGACCAAAAATGAAGTGAATATGATTATGCAGTAATGTATGAATCACACTCAATAGTTAATGTCTCTCTTTCAGTTTTTCAAACTTACAATGTTTCTAAGCACAAGAGGGTTGACAAATATTCTGTCTTTACATTTATACATCTATGCTTCATATTATTCTTTATCTTTTTTACCCACAAACAAATTGAACACCATTAACCACTCTATTTTATAAAACATTTTCTACACTTAGCTCACCAGAAACCAGACCTTCCTCCTACCCAAGATGTGCTCTTGTTAGCCTCCTTCCTTTAGTCTTCCCCCTTGCTAATATTTTTCTTCTTATTGAAATAGAGTTGATTTACAGTGTTGTGTTAATTTCTGGTTTACAGCTTAGTGATTCAGTTATATATATTATTTTTTATATTCTTTTTCCTTATAGGGTATTACAAGATACTGAATGTAGTGCCCTGTGCTCTACAGTAGAAACTTGTTTATCTATTTTATATCTAGTAGTTTATATCTACTAATCCCAAATTCCTGATTTATCCCCCCTCACCTTCCTCTCTGGTAATCACAAGTTTGTCTTCCATGCTGTGAGTCTTTTTCTGTTTTGTAACAAATTCATCTGTATCATTTTTTTTTTTTTAGATTCCACATTATCTTGATAACTTTTAATCATTGGGATCCCCTAAGGTTTGTTTTGTCTTTTTTTTTTTTTTTTTTTTTTTTTTGCTATCTATACCCATTTCCTTGACAATCTCATTCAGTGTCATTAATCTTAAATGCCATCAAACTGTAGACAGCTCCTAAATTAACACCTCCACCTCAGACCTCACCTCTGAAACCCAGCCTACCGTGTCAGACTGCACATTCAGTATCTCTCTTTGGGTATTTTAACAAGCCCAAACAGCAAACACCTGGTCAAATCCTCAAAATCTCCAGCATCTCAGTCCTCCCCATCTCAGTAAGAGGCAATTCTATCCCACCAGTCACTTAGATGAAAAGTCTTGGAGTCATTTTTGTCTGCTGTCTTTCCTTTGGACTCCGTATCTAATCTGTCAATAAATTTTGTCTGGTTAACCTTCAAAGTATATAAAGAATCCCCCCATTTCCCACTGCCTCTTCTCTCCACAGTGATTCAAACCACTATCATCTCTGGGCTTATTATGTTTTCTATACTGATATGTACATGTATATACCTACAAGTTATTTGTATGTATATATATATACATAGAACGTATTGACAGATTAGATACGGAGTACAAAGGAAAGAGAGAGCAGGCATACATATATATAAAATATATACATGTACATATCAGTATACAATATAAACATATACTGACATATATATCAGCGTGTGTTTATATACTGATTTCCTAGCCACTTCCCTACTCCTCGTCCCCTCAAAACAGCATCCTTAGTCTTCTAGCTTTTACCTGCTCATAGTTCTATGAATGACTTCTCATTTCTTTTTAAAAATTTTTTTATTATTTTTTTATTTAAGTATAGTCAATTTACAATGTTGTGTTACTTTATGGTAGACAGCATAGTGATTCAGTTTTATATATATGTGTGTATACATATTCCTTTTCATATTCTTGTTAATTATAGGCTATTACAAGGTATGAAATATAGTTCCCTGTGCTGTACAGTAGGGCGTTGTTGTTCATTTTATATATATAGTAGTTAGTATCTGCAAATCCTGAATCCCAATTTATTCTTCCCAACTAACTCCCCTTCCCCCCCAGTAACCAGAAGTTTGCTTTTTATGTTTGTGAGTCTGTCTCTGTTTTGTAAATAAGTTCATTTGTGTCCTTTATCTGTTTTTTTTAAGTTTCCACACATAAATGATATCATATGGCATTTTTCTTTCTCTTTCTGGCTTACTTCACTTAGTACAGCCAATAGGCACAATGAAAAAATGCTCAGTATTGCTCATCATCAGAGAAATGCAAATCAAAAGCACAACGAGGTAGCACCTCACACCGGTCAGAATGGCCATAATTTCACAGGTCTGTTGGAAAATATGACAGAAGCAGGTAACCTGGGTAACTGACGTAGCCATTGATTTGCTACTGAGTGACCATAGAGAACGTGCCCTGCAAATCATGTTTGACTTATACATATCTTTACCGTGATATTTTATTTTTTAGCCAAAACAAAAAAAAAATTAAAAAGGACCAATTATTTGACATTGTCAAGTTACAATATATTGATGTTTTATTATTCTCATTTCTAATGTATATGATCACTTAAAGATAATATTGCCAAAGTTTATTTCTTCGCAAAAAAAATAAAGGTTTGGGGAAATTACTTATAAGTGGATTTTAGTCCATCTATTATTAATTAAAAAACAGAACCAATTTTACAGAGGTACTGTATCAATGGTCTAAAACTGTACTTGGTGCTATAATTCATAAGTACAAGCTTGATTGAGAAATGCTTTGTAAAGAACCGATAAATAAAATTGCAGAAGTCCAAACATATATCACCCTCCTCTGCATGACTGTCTTTTAATTTACTAAAAAATTTATTTTCATATTAAAAGGTTAGGGAATTCAAGGTGACTCTAGAAACATTACATCCAAAAATGTTTGTCATTCACCAGTGATTCAAAATTAAACATCATTTTAGTCAGTAGTAAGAAAATGTAATGTTTCCGTTTCTTAGCATTTAAGTGCTCCGAATTGCTGTGTTCTCTGAACACAGTCAGGAAAGAAATTTAATTTTTGAAATGGATGTAATAACTGAGTGAAAATCTAACAGGCTTTTCTGTATGCCACTGCAGCTTTCACTTAAGAGGAAAAGTAGGTCTCCTTGAGTTGCAGCAAATGCCAGGGTACCTTGTTTCCTCTCTTCACCTGAACATTAACATTCAGAACACAAAAGGAAATGCACTTAACTTTCCTTGTGTTATCATTTAAGTTAATGGTTCCCCCAGAATTCTAGTAATCAGTGTGTCAACAACCTGCTGAATGTATGATATCCAGTCAGATTTGAACATTCCACACTTAGTATTTATAAAGGATCTTACAGGGGAAAAATGTCCAAGTTAAGTAGTTTACAAGCCATCATCATTGTCTTGCTGTGTGATATGAGAGTCCCTTTTCATTTGAGCTAATTATTGTAAAAAATGTTCTTTCCTTTTACTTTTTTTTGCTAAATGCATTATTTTAAAGAGAAATTATGATTCCACATTTTTTTTTCCTTTGAAGCACATAGACAATACCTAATCAAAAATGAAACTGAAAAATTAAGCCAAGTGCAGTATTGTTTTCAAGGCTATGTTGCTCTAAAATCACTTCTTACAGGAAGGTAGGCAATATCGAATTTTAAAGATTTGACGTTATCTGTGAACATATCATATTTATATATTCCAAACTTTTCATTTTCAAAATTAAGCAACGCATTGACAGATTCAAAAATTCAATTTATATAAACAGTCACTCAGGAGTATTGGTTATAATAAGTCTCCTGCTCTATTTGATGACTTTAGGCCAAGGAGTGCACATAGTAATGGAACACAGGAAAGTTTTCACTCTACAAGAGTTCATACTGGAAAATATTGGAATATCAATCAGTCTACTCAAATGCGATAAATCCTATAAAACTCTGTGTGAACCATTATGTGGTACTTGTGCTTGAATCATAACACTGAATATCTAAATTTCATACCCTCTGCAGTATTTTTCTTTTATCTTTTAAAAAGACAAGTTAGAGGACATGGCCTTTATGCATACATTTAACTTGCCCAAAGAGCATTTTATCCAAATCCCTGTCAGTTTCGTGCTTCTGCAAACCAAAGTAATGCTACTTTAATCTTCACTCCCTAAAGTTTACAAACTACATCTGGGCAACTAACTGAGACACACTTTGTCTTCTGAAATGTGTATCTTTCAAAAAGAAAGTGTAGTCCTTGGTCAATATAAAACTAATTATTCTGTAGAACATAATGAAAAAAAAAACTCTTTATACACACACACACACACACACACACACACACACATATATATAACTCTCATGTTCTAAACTGTGGTTAGCTAAATTTTCTTTTCCCATCAGAAACTCCATTGTAGATTTCATCATCAAAGAGATTTTATATCTTCCTTCCCTTCTGATCACCCTAAAAAGAAAGAGTAAAGGGAAGGATAAAAAGAGAAATCAAAGCTCACCCTTTAGAGTCTCCCCTTTTCATCAGGTTTTTGAGAGCCCAGTTATGTTTTCTGTATGTATTGTTGATGCAAAGTAGATTTCCTGCTTGATGTAAGAATAAGCAAAGGAAAAGGTGACAGTTTCTCCTAGGCCATCTATGGGCATCTGTTGAAAGCCAGAAATTGTCATTCAACCACGCATGCTTTTCATGTAACAGATCAGGCTATTTTTTCTTCTGGAAACATCAACAATCATTAGATGGCTACAGTAGTATATGTCACTTTATCAGAAGGAAAATAAATGTGACTCAATTTTGGACTTATTCTAATATCAAGAGGAACTAGCTAATGTCATTATACAACAATTATTTTGAAGTTGCACCTAAATATTCCTGAAAACCATAAGATATAAAAACAAGAATTAAAATTATACTGATTTGGGGTAGTCAAAAGAATGGTAATGCTATAAACTGGTATAATTAGCTTTTCTGGAAGTAATCTTCTTCCCAGCCACTGGAAGTGTTCAACTGGGAGTGAAAGGTAGGCCTAGCAGTTGTGAAGAAGGGCCTGGAGGAGTATATATGTAACTGTGCTGGATGACATTTAAATGCCCTTGCAACATTAGAATTTTTAATACTTTCAAGTCTTGGTGGATAGTAGTGATGGATTTCCTTTATTTGTGCCAACATTAGACTATCGGTTTTCTTAAGAAAGTGATTTTGATTTTGTTTTTTAAAGGCTATCTTCACACATTTGATGGTGAACTAAAAAAAAAAAGAAAGAAAGAAAGAAAGAAAATAATAGCCCAAGAACTTCCCTCAAATCTTTTTTTTAAACATTTTTTATTGAGTTATAGTCATTTTACAATGTTGTATCAAATTCCAGTGTATAGCACAATTTTTCAGTTATACATGAACATACATATATTCATTGTCACATTTTTTTCACTGTGAGCTACCACAAGATCTTGTATATATTTCCCTGTGCTATACAGTATAATCTTGTTTATCTATTCTGCATATGCCTGTCAGTATCTACAAATTTTGAAATCCCAGTCTGTCCCTTCCCACCCCTCTCCCCCTTGGCAACCACAAGTTTGTATTCTATGTCTATGAGTCTGTTTCTGTTTTGTATTTATGTTCTTTTTTTTTTTTTAAGACTCCACATATGAGCGATCTCATATGGTATTTTTCTTTCTCTTTCTGGCTTACTTCATTTAGAATGACATTCTCCAGGGACATCCATGTTGCTACAAATGGTGTTATGTTGTCATTTTTATGGCTGAATAGTATTCCATTGTAGAAATACACCACATCTTCTTTATCCAGTCATCTGTTGATGGACATTTAGGCTGTTTCCATGTCTTGGCTATTGTAAATAGTGCTGCTATGAACATTGGGGTGCAGGTGTCTTTTTGAAGTAGGGTTCCTTCTGGATATATGCCCAGGAGCGGGATTCCTGGGTCATATGGTAAGTGTATTCCTAGTCTTTTGGGGAATCTCCATACTGTTTTCCACAGTGGCTGCACCAAACTGCATTCCCACCAGCAGTGTAAGAGGGTTCCCTTTTCTCTACAGCCTCTCCAGCATTTGTCATTTGTGGACTTTTGAGTGATGGCCATTCTGACTGGTGTGAGGTGATACCTCCTTGTAGTTTTGATTTGCATTTCTCTGATAATTAGTGATATTGAGCATTTTTTCATGTGCCTATTGATCATTTGTATGTCTTCCTTGGAGAATTGCTTGTTTAGGTCTTCTGCCCATTTTGGGTTGTTTGTTTTTTCTTATTAAGTCATATGAGCTGCTTATATATTCTGGAGATCAAGCCTTTGTTGGTTTCATTGTTTGCAAAAATTTTCTCCCATTCCATAGGTTGTCATTTTGTTTTCCTCATGATTGATTTGCATATGTTGAACCACCTTTATGTCCCTGGGATGAACCCCACTTGGTCATGATGTATAAGCTTTTTATGTGCTGTTGGATTCTACTTGCTAATATTTTGGTAAGGATTTTTGCATATATGTTCATCAGTGATATTGGTCTGTAATTCTCTTTTTTGGTAGTGTCTTTGCCTGGTTTTAGTATCAGGGTGATGGTGGCTTCATAGAATGAGTTTGGGAGTATTCCCTCCTTTTCAATCTTCTGGAAGAGTTTGGGAAGGACTGGTATGTGTTCTTCTTTGTATGTTTGGTAGAATTCCCCGGTGAAGCCATCCAGTCCTGGACTTTTATTTGTAGGGAGGTTTTTTATTGCTAATTCGATTTCATTTCTAGTGATCAGTTTGTTCAAGTGGTCAGTTTCTTCTTGACTCAGTCTTAGTGGACTGTATGTTTCTAGAAACTTGTCCATCTCCTCTAGGTTATCCAGTTTGGTTCCACATAGTTTTTCATAATACTTTTCGTATGATATTCTGTATTTCTATGTTATTTGTTGTAATTTCTCCACTTTTCTTTTTTATTTTGCTTATTTGTGCTCTCTCTTTTTTTTTCTTTGTGAGTTTGGCCAGAGGTTTGTTGATTTTATTTACTCTTTCAAAAAACCCGCTTTCGGTTTGATTGATTTTTTTCTATTATTCTTTTAATCTCTATTTTATTTACTTCCTCCCTGATCTTTATTATTTCCTTCCTTCTGTTGACTTTTGGGGGTTTTTTGCCCTTCTTTTTCTAATTCTTTTAGCTGATGGGTTAGATTGTTTATTTGAGATTGTTCTCTTTTTTTGAGGAAGGCCTGTATCACTGTGAACTTATTGCTTTAATAGGAGTTGATGGCACTGGACAGAGCCTAATTACAAGAGAGAAAAATAATGGCAAGCTCAGGTGGAATTTGATGAATATAGGAGCTAAATTTCAGCAATTAGACCTTGGTTTAAAATCAGTGTTCAAGAGTACATAGAATTTGTAATAATTTTCTTTCAACCATTCAAGACAAAAATCAATAGAAACTAAGTTGCAGGGAAAGGCTAATGAGAAAAAGTGGCAAATTTTTAATTACCCCAGAATGATAAATGATTTTCATTGTAAATTACCATCTGGGATTTTTTTCTTTCACTCTATAAATTGTAATTAAAGTTGTTAAAAATAACTAGTTTATAAGTGAAAAGTTTAGGCAAAAGATTATATGGCATTACAGCCTACCAAAACAAAAAGAATAAGTTTGTGATTAAGCACAACTGTATTACTTAATGTTGTTTTTGAAATCAAAGAAAATCAATGAGTAAATGGATTAGGTTGTAACCATTTGTCTAAGTCCACATGAGGAAGAAATATATGACATGCTTCTTGCCTTCTTGAAAATTTACAATTTATTTAGGTCAAAACTATCAAACATATAAAAATAATAAAATATTTAACTTTTAAGTAACATATTGCTCACTTTAATTTTCATAAGAAGATGCCAGTAAAGAGTGCCAAAAATATAAGGTGGTAGCCCATGTAAAGTGAAACAAAAACAAACTTTGAAATCAGAAGGAATTAGGTTCCATTTATTTCTCTTCTACCTATTAGTGTCTGTCAAGCACTACCTTAACATCTCTGAGCTTAGAGTTCACAACCATAAAATATTGGCGCCAACTCCAATTTCAGTTGTGAGATTGACTGTAATAAAAATACCAAGTGTCTGTTACACAGGTGTGTTCTAAATGTTATTCACGCCAACAACAACAACAACAAAAAAGCTGTTTTTCTTACTAAGCAGGGAAGATCATGTTCAAGTATCAGACACAAATGAAATCCACTTACTTTTTTTCCCAGTGAGAGCTCAAAGTGATTACAAGATTATTTCAATCAGTCTGTACAATTTTTCCCTGTAGAAGAATATATTAGAATAAAAGCTGTAATCAGAAAGTTTATCACATGGGAGCAAATCATAACAAAGGAAATAATAGAATCATCCTTAGTATTAAGTTATGATAGACTGATGTGGCAATTTAAAAAAATATTTTGGGGGAGGAGGTAATTAGGTTTGCTTATATATTTGTTTTGATAGGGGTACTGGGGACTGAACCTAGGACCTCATGCATGCTAAGCACACACTCTACCACTGAGCTATCCTCATCTCCCCACTCCCCACAGTGATAATGTTATTTATAGGTGTAGAGCCAGAGGGAACAGTTTCCTTTGAAATCTTCTTTAGAGACACTCTACCTTTGGTAATGCTGGAGATAAAAAGAGTTCTTGATAGTTAACCTTCCCATTTACCATTTACATCATTACTGTCTCTTTCCTTTCAAAACTTTACTTCTCCAGATATTGTTCTTCCTTAATGAGAAAGTTTTATTCAACAGAATTCCTTCTGTGTAGCTTTCTTGTGTCTTTAACAGGAAGTGAAATTTCCTCAGGTTCATTTGTCACCATAGACTGATTTGAGAGGACTGTTTATGTTTGACACTTTTGCTTTCTTAATTTCTTTCTCACAAAATAGACAATTCCAAGTTCTGCCTGTCTCTTTCTGTTATGCTATACTGGATGTGATGCATACACTTTATAGTGTGCATGTACTTTATAGTATCTGTTACTATCAAATATCTACAAATAAGTACTCCCAAAATCATGTAATTTGCAGTTCCAGTAAATAAAATCAACTGTTTATGTCAGCACATATGTCACAGTAGAAAATCTGTTTTTGATGATCTTTGAAATAGGTGAAAAAAAATAATATGTATCTAAGCTCTATAAAGACCTGAATATATTTTTGGGCTTAGTTTTTTGGAGATAATATTTGCTGTTGTTGTTTAGTAAATGTTCCAAATGAAGGGGAAATTTGGAAGACATATGCCTTTCCCACAAAATGAGGACCAAAGATGACAACAGACTCTTTGACTAGCAATTTAAATGCTGGTACATAACATTTTTAACTTTTTAGTTTCTTGTTTCCTCCTCCTCCTTATCCTTCTCTTTCTCCTCCTCACTCTTTTTTGAGTTTCCCATTTGATTTACTTTTAATAGTTTGAGCTAATTAGAGAAAATTTGGCAATTATATTACACAAATCTCTCAACTTATTCATAATTTTTTGAAACCCAAAACTCTGAGAACCACTGTCTTATGCTATTTTCTTAATATATTTATTAAGCTGTTACACAGGGGATAAAATGTGAGGAAAAAGTAATTGTGAGATTAGATATGTCATATATTTTATCATGTGTTACCACAGGACTTTTAGGCAAAATAGAGTTTTGTGTTCACATCAAGATAAAATATATTTCTTGTTATCTCTTATTATCTAAGTTCATAGATGAAAATGTTTGGGCAATTACAACTTGTCTATTTATTTAAATACACTTATGTTAATAAAAATAGATATTTGACAGTATGTCTTGTATAGAAAGCATGCCATATAGAAAACAAACATTAACTCTTTTTAAAAAGGTGGATTTTAGTCCGTTTTCCTTTTGTGGGAGGGAAAAATCCACAGGAAAAAAAAGAAGATTCAATAAAGTGTATGATTTCATTTTCTATCTTTGAGCAAAACAGAGCTGCCACTAAGCACTGATTCTTTGTGGAGAATTCTGAATATAATGAAGACCAATTATTTTCTTCAGCATCTACCTCGACTCCCCAGAGTGCTTAGGTAATTAGATGTACTCAGTCATTTTAAATTTTCTAGTTAACACTGATTTAACTAATTTAAAAAATAAAAAGCTTGTGTTAGACATTTTGAAGGCAGAGATATTTGCTTCATTTCCATAGCTTCAAATGCCACAAAATGCCAGTTAATTAACTGTCCTTTTTTGTACCTTGTGAATGCATGCTATTTTCAACATATGACATTATTTATATAGGTGTGTATATTAAAATTCTATTATAAATCAGATATGACTTATGCCATAAAGTGAAACTATACCAAAATTCCAAGGAAAAAAATAATGGCTTCTGGAATACAATAACTGGTAAATTTATTCATCTTTTGCTTAGAACAAACAAGCAAACAAAAAGCAAGTCTCATGATTTGTTTTGGAATTGCAATACGTTGAAATTGCATAGTGATGTATCTGAAACAGCATTTCCAGGTTATTGCTACCCTTCCACTCCTCTTAGTTTCTGAACATTTTATTATAAAAATAATAACTTTATTATGGTCCTTTATACTACTTGCCAAACATAGAGGCCATAATGAAGGTAAGAAAAATGTAACATAAGAGACCACAAAAATTATGGCTAATTCATTTTATGCATCAGAAAGTTTTTAGTGGGAGTTGTTATAATCAATCCACTTTTTAGTATGTGAAGATATAAAACATGGTATGTATCATTTTACTAGGTAAAATTTTGTCCACATTAAAAGAAAATTATTTTGTATATGTTAAAGTGTGCACTATGAACATACAGTAAAATCATGCCCAAGGGTGGGATTGCTGGATCATATGGTAAACAAGCAATTCTCCAATGAAGACATATAAATGGCCAATAGACACACGAAAAAATACTCAATATCACTAATTATCAGAGAAATGCAAATCAAAACTACAAGGAGGCATCACCTCACACTAGTCAGAATGGCCACCATTCAAAAATCCACAAACGACAAATGCTGGAGAGGCTGTGGAGCAAAGGGAACCCTCCTACACTGTTGGTGGGAATGCAGTTTGGTGCAGCCATTATGGAAAACAGTATGGATATTTCTCAAAAAACTAAAAATAGACTTACAATAGGATCCAGCATTTGTCAGTAACATGTATTAAAAGGTCTTACTTTGTTGGCTAGATTAGACAAGTTGTGTGAGAGTGTGTGAGTGTGTGTGTGTGTGTGTGTGAGTGTGAGAGAAAGAGACAGGGAGGGAGAGAGAAGGTCAGAACTGTGCATTGTGTTTATCTTCTATGTGGACAATGACCATGAGGGACAAAGAAGCTACCTGCTCAAGGCACTTTGTAATTTGAGGAAAGGAGCTCCTTGTGATTTATAACACACGTGTGTCAATCAAAGCCTTTTGTTCATTTTGTGAGTCTTGCCACTAGAAAATAAGGAAAGAACTGAGTAACTTTAGAAGCTGAGCTATGATCTATGAAAACAGTTATAAAGAGATGTAAAATAATGAATTGCTTATGTTGATCCCTTTTTCCTGGTTTTCTATTCTAATTCTACATGGATATATAGATGATAGAGAAATAGAGAGAAGGTTGATAAATTAAACAGACAGATAGAATATATCCAAGGTTTCTTCTGTGTTTTGAAAGCGTATTTGTAATATTATGCAGCTGTGAGTTGAATTTTCTCCACTGACTTCTGCTGATCAATTACTATTACTATCCTTCCCTGGACAGTCTACATATTTCTCATTTAAGTGTTGCATTTTATCTCTAAGAGGTTAAAAATAATTGCTTTAAATATTTTATTTTTAAGAGGACACATTTTAATGTCTAATAAAGGACTCATGTTTCTCTGAGTAATAAGCTATGATACTGTGTACTTCTCTTAGTCACCCTTTCTCACTTTTTTCCCAATGTAATCCTGCTTTAGACCCACTACTGTACTGTAAGTCATGTAAGTTTGTAATTGAAGCATGTATAACCAGGCTGAGGAAATACAATTAGGGGCTACTATCCCAAAGGGCTATTAAATCAATTTAATCCCATTAAAAAGCTTTGCACACTGACATTATATCAGGCACTGTACTAAATGTGAAGAATACAAATAAATATATGTTCCAATCAGTCTTCCAAAGAGCTTATATTTTTATTATATGGGAAACAAAAATAAATAAATGCTTGTAATACAGTTATGAATATTTATGAGAGGTCCTAAGACTGGGTAAAAATATTCATAGAAGCATTTCTATATTACTCACAAGCATTCATATAGTTCCTTGCCTAGACTATGCATATGTGCTATGTTTACCGCTATAGTTTTTGCTGAGGAAAAGACTAAATCAATGAGTGCATGAAGTAAGCTATGCACTGAGATAAACTGAGGTACCATGGAAGCTGGAATTCACTGTTCTTTAGTGAATCCGGGAAGATTTAATAGTAGAAGAGATGATTAAGTTCAGTTTTCCAAGACACAGAAGCTGGCCAATGTAATTTACACAGGGCCTGGAATTTCAAGCAGAAGGCAGAGCCTGAGCAAGAACTCAGAGGTCAGCGAAGCAAGATCTCATTCAAGAACTGTGAGCATCGTCACCTGGCTATGGGACCAGGGGATGAGGAAGAAGAGCAAAGGCTGAAGGCATTGTCAAATAGATGCAATCACAAATTCATGTACTTTTAAAAGGTATTCAGATATCCTGCTCCACTCTGATTTTATTAAGCAAAAATGGCACACTTTCCCATTTATCCTGTCTGTTGCCTCAGAACCCTTCCCATCACATGACTCCAAAGAGTCACTAATGCTGTTTTTGAGTAGCTATGTGAGAAGATACCTAACTGGCAACACTGTTACATTAAATAATTAAAGAATATTAATGAGATGTATAAAATGATGGCATTAGCCTTTTGGAAAGATTCCCTTTGGACAGGATCTAAGGTGAACTGGAGAGAGCAGAAGATATGTATTTTTCTTTATATGTTAAAACTTAAATCTCATCAGCCCAACATTTATTTGCTTAGTCAGAAATGTCCTGACTACTGACAAGATTATGTTTTTTCAAGACTAGATGTAAGTAGCAGAGGGAATATAATTAGATACACTTGGTACTCACAACTGCTAAATTGCCAAAAGGTATATTTTAAGTATCTTTAAATTTGGTTTCTGTGTATTCTCTCCAAGGTAGCATTATGCATTTTCAACCAGCAAGAGTGGAGAATAGAATCAGTCCGCACCTCTCCAGTTTGCTTTTACCTATAACTCTAATCCTTAACAGTCAGGACACTCATTGTAAATGCAGTTGTACCAGAGGGAAATATGTAAAAGTACATGACAATAATCACAAAAAATCATGAACCTACCTAAGAAAATCAGCCTGAAATCTTAGTGAAATATATTTATACTCCTTTCTGTTTCCACTAAGTTCTTACTTTTTCTTAATTGGAATTTCATACAAACAGATTTTTTTCAAAAAATTTTGTTGAAGTGTAGTTGATTTACAATGTTAGTTTCTTGTGTACATCAAAGTGATTCAGTTATACATATGCATACATACATATTTTATCTTTTCGGATTCTTTTCCATCTTATATTATTACAAGGAATGGAATGTAGTTCCCTGCACTATACAGTAGGTCCTTGTTGTTTATCTATTTTATTTATAGTAATATGTGTCTGTTAATCCCCAATTCCTAATTTATCCCTCCCTGCCCTTTCCCCTTTGGTAATCATAGTTTGTTTTCTCTGTCCCTGAGTCTGTTTTTGGTTTGTAAATAGAATTTGTATCATTTTTTTAAATTCCATATATAAGTGGTATCATATGATATTTGTCTTTCTCTGACTCACTTCACTCAATATGGTAATCTCTCAGTCCATCCACGTTGCTGCAAATGGCATTATTTCATTATTTTTATGGCTGAGTAATATTCCATTGTGTGTGTATGTGTGGTATATATATATATACCACATCGTCATTATCCAATCAACTGTCGATGGACATTTGGGTTGTTTCCATGTCTTGGCTATTGTAAATAGTGCCACAATGAACATTAGAGTGCATGTGTCTTTTCAAATTATAGTTTTTCCAGATATATGCCTAGGCGTGGGATTGCTGGATTGCAGAATTTTGAATAGCAGGCTTTTTTAATTCATTGTCATAAGGAAGTATAAACAATTCGTATGCTATGAGAAAAAAGGGCTTGCAATGTTAGTTATAGCTAAGGGTCAGATAAAGTCCTATATGCCCTTTACAGTTGATTATCCAATGTGTATCACAGATGAATCAGAATATGTGGACAAATTTTACAGAAGTTCACCATGTGACTTACTAAATTAAGGACAACTCATTGTTGCCTCTAACAGTATTAAGATCAGTTTCACATATATATTGAAATATACTCATTTAAATTATGCTGCATTTTAAAGCACAAATGTTTACTGCAGTATCTACTCATAAGTGCACCCACATAAATAGTATATACCTTAATGACAGTGCACATATATATAACTATTAACTAACAAATGAGTACTGTTGAGTGATTGCTCCATTCAGTTCACACAAATTTTCCTAAGGATGCTGTAGAGTTAAGTGGACAGCAAACACAGAGTGATGTGATTTAAAGGCAAGGGAATAGGATTTGGAGTCAATTTCTAATGCTGCATTGTTCAAGCTATAATATCTTAGGGAAAGAATGTAAACTCCACTGTCTCTGCTTTAAAACCAAAACCAAATAAGACAATGCTAGTGACATCTCTTCCTAATAGCTGTAGGTAACTGCAAAATGTTAGCAGTACCATGGCAGTTCACTACAGCTGAGTCCAATTAAAAATCAACTAATTGAAATTTTCCTGTTTACAGTTCCACCACATATTTAGATAATTCTCCATGGCTGAGTCACTCTGTCAACACCCTGGAATTTGAAATAACACCTTGATGTTAGCGGCATACGTATTTGCCATTTCAACTTTTCATGAATAATTTGAAAGATCAGTGGTATGTGTTATGTACAAGACATGCACAAAATTGTAATTTTGTTGGAATTCACATCTGAATTATTGGTGATTAGGTCAGCCCCATCCATAACCATAGTGAGTAAAATTAGTCTCATTAAAAAAACACATCTCCAAGTTTTAGTCTGGGTTCTCCTGGAAACAGCCTGATTCAATGGCATGCATGCAGGTAGTATATTTGCAAAGTGGTCTCAGGCAGCAGAAGTAAGGGATGGAGAGGAAGAGGGCAGCTGTGAAATGAACTAGGGGAAGTGGAATGTACAAGGAGGGAAGTCAGTAGAAATATCTGTTGTAAAGTTAGTTACTGATGCAATTCCCTGATCTCTGACTCTGAGAGATCTGTGGATAAACCTGTGAATTGTATCCTCAGACTTTCTACCCAGGACACAAAAAAAGAGGTAGGATTCATCTCTTGATATGGGTCCCTATTAGTCAAGTGTAAGCATTAACTCTGCCACAAATACAGGTCATGCATGTGTGTGGGATGTGCATTAACCTTGCAGAGCTGTTACAGCATCAGAGAAGCCCAGAGCAAGAAGCAAGCAGTACGCAGTGTGGGTCAGAAGTGAGGAACTGTTGGATTGCACCTGCATGAAGCTGATTAAAGCCCTTTGTGTCACTGGTTGTCACGCAGTGAGTGAAGTAGTAGGGAGGCAAGGAGGATTTTGAAGTAGTATAAAATAAGTTTCCAATGTATTAAACAATTTTTCTCCTCTATAAAGTAATTATTTCTTACTTTTGGCATATCTGATGAGAATCTGAGCATTTACTACATATGGCATTTTCTGCCTTGGATGGAAGATAAGATATGAAAATTTGTGGAATAAAGTAAAATTTATGAACAAAAGTGTCTAATAGGAGCAGTTCTCTTTTGTAAATTGACATTGTGAAATTTCCTGTGTGGCCAATGAAACTGACCTGTGAAACTTCATCAGTATATCATCATTTCTTACACAGCCAAATTGTGATTTTAAAATCCTGAAGCAGTCCATTATGTTTGATACAAGAAAATGTGAGTAATAGCAAACTCACGAAGAAAACAAATTAGTCCATTTGCAATACAATCATTCTTTTGTGATTTGGTCATTAGCCATCTAACTTCTACACAACATTTTTAAAGTTAATCTTCAGTTTAAGTCAATGTAATCATCTTAACAAATGTTCTTTGAATAGAATAGCATTGTTTTTAGCCCTCTGGGAGACATATAGGTAAAATGTTAAGGGTTAAGACTGAAGAGATACATTTTGGACTTGATTTTTTTTTTCTCATGTATCATTTTGTGACCTTGGAAACTAATTTGGCTTTGAGGGGATTTAACTGTCTCACCTTTAAATGGAAGTTTCAATCAAATGGATTTAATATTCCTTAAATTTATATAATTCTATGAATCTTCTTGACATGGATCCCCCAGTATGTTTATCTATGCTCAACCCAATATGAAACAAATTTAATGTTCTAGCTGTTTCCTAAATCTCATATTGCATGTAATTTTAGAACCATCTGCCCAAGCATAGGTAACTGAAACCATATAACAATATAAGTGACTGTGTTGCTATGACTATTACAGCACATCCTGCCTTTCCTAGCTGACATTTTACTGTCCAAAAAATTCTTTTTGAATCTTAATCATAAATGTGTTCAGACTTTCATAGTTTTCCTTAAAAGCATATGTAAATGACACTGACTTTCTTGAGCTTATCACTATAAATGCTGACCTTCTAATAATGCTTTAAAGATTTTCATTTTATATTCAGCCAAAGGCAATTAAAATTGCTGGTTGATACCACTTACTTGAGTAAGGGAATTTTTTTTATCATTTAAAAAACGTTCCATTTAAATTGTGGAAGTAAAACATTATGCAGTTTCTTATTGCTTGCTGTCATTTTGAGAAACATAGTTTTGTAAAATACTGAATTAAGTTCAGAAATAGCATTAGCATTGCAGTTTTTCTGTGCCTGGATGACAGCTAGTAGTGAATTTACTTTTACTTAAAGATTGCTCTGTGTATTGTCAGGTTTATTGGTTAATTTTAACTGTTACCATTGCTTAAAACTGAACTGTTAGAATGTCATTTTATTAGAAATTCAGTCTCCTCACAAAATCGCAGGTTTTAACTTTTTTCATTGTTTTTTTCCCCTTACTTAGAGCTGAATTTTTTAAAGACTAGGCAAATATGACACTGACAAAGAAGAAATAAGCAAAGAGTATGCCAAAGGGATGATTAAACATACCAGTTTCCCAGTGGTACATACAACACTGTGATCACACAGCACTTTATGCATAACTTCCAAGGCTCAACAAAACTATTGAGCACTTCAGCACCCAGATCATCACTGTTGTATTTCCTTTTGGCAGCTGTCAACGATTATCAGCCTTGTTGTGATGACGATTATTCTCTGGATGCTCCTTTTGGCTCGGCTGTTCTTGGCCTATCCTTCTCCATGTCCAGCAAGAGCCAAGTGAGAGCAGTGACCTGGGAGCAAGCCAGGGTGGAGTTTTGTCTGGCTCTTTCATGCAGTGAATGCTTAATAATGGCTGCATTTGAAAGTCATGGAAATAAAAACAATTTAAAATGTTGTAAGCCTGATAATCATTCTTCTCGCTGTTGCTTAATATTATAGAGGAAAATATGTTGGTACTTAACATAAAAATAAATAAAATAAACTAAAACAAACCCCAATTTTTCAACTGATGCTTTTGATTCTTTATTCTTATATTCAGTTTGCTAAAAGTGGGGCTAAGCATACTTGGCTTTTCAAGATCATTGAAGATCAAAATTTGAATGAGGTATTACAGTGTGAACATGTGTATTAACCACTTACTTTTATAAACGTGCAAGGCTTTTTTTTCAATAATACCCTAGTTCATCCTAGCATTATGTATATATAAAATAACAATATTATATATATGTTTTGGTGAAAGAAATTAGGCTTTTCAAGTCACAGACTGCTTAAAAATTAGTCTGCTTTAACTCAAAGAATAAGTTTAAAAAGTTTCAATGTCAACAATCTGAAGCCTCAGTAGAAAATGAATATAAACAGAGTATCTAAGGTGAAACTAACAGCATTGTTAATGTCAATTCAGTACATGATTTCATAAGTTGGATTATACATCACATCCATGAAATTAAGGACATGCTATCATCCCTTTCAAAGTAAATAACTTTGAAGCCAAATTACCTGGAGCCAAACCTTTCAGTCCTGGGATTCTTTAGTTTTTCCTCATTCATTTTACGGTGGCCGATATTAAGGTTCCTTGAGAAAGCTTATTAATCAGAATTCCAATGGGGAATACACTTACCTTCTTTATATTCTATGCAAAGTTTTGGAAATGTTCTGTGCTCCATAAATGTTTATTAGAGGAATTGGTGAACACTGTAAGTCTATATAAATGCCACTGTGGTTCTTCATAGGGTAGGTTGGTCTACCTCTGTTGGAGGTAACAACATTTCAAGAGGAATGATGAAACATAATACATTAAAAACAGTACTTTAATTGTCAGGCTTTGTTTCATCGCTTATGTAGTTATCTTTAGGGATATACTTTTATACAAGCATTTGAAACCTTGCTTTATGCATTCTACTGACTTTAATGTTTTTCATTAACAAGAGAGAGGATTGAGTTTATAAATTTAGTAAACTTGGGCTTTTCCCAAAGTGTATGAATGCCTGGGATTGTCAGTCTAATTATATCATACTATAGTGTAAAATATATGTGTGTATATATGAATATGCATATGTTTTATGTATATGATTCCATTTTCTCATATTTAAATGTGGGAGCAAATAATCTGCATATTGTTCATATATATTATTAACATATACATACATATATGCATGTATACATACATATATAGTCTCTTTCTGTATGTGTACATGGAAGAATTAGAGTGTTCATAAAATAGAAAGGAGGTTTTTAAAAATACGGTAGATAACAGCATTTTGTCAGGACTTTAAAATAGAGGGTAAAACTGTCATAAGCTTGTAGGTTCTTTCGAATCTAGATTCCTAACACAACAGGATCCAGAAACAGAAGTCAATGGACTCTAACCAAACAAACATTCCTGCAAACCCTGGATTCCTAGGAAGATAAAATTGGATAGCCCTATTGTAATAGAAAAGAACAAATCTGACTGTATATTAGGTCTGTTCCTTTAGCTTTAACCACTGTGCCTGTTTTCTAGGCTTAGTCTTGCTAACTCTGCACTCACTTAAAGATAACAAAGTTGCAGAATAGAGAATAACCTTTATTTTGCTGGAGGTTTTGCAGGAGCACCATGACCTGGCCCATGTGAACAGCTGCAGGAACAAAGAATTCCTACAGCAAGAAATTTGCAGCAACAAACCACATCCTCTCCCCTGTTTTTGTTTTTGTTTTTTGCATTAAAAGGAGCCTGTATTCTGACTGAAGTAGGAGGTTTCCCAAGACATCAGTCTGCCATCCTGTCGGTCTGCTGGCTTTCCGAATAAAGTCGCTATTCCTTGCCCCAACACCTCATCTCCCAATTTACTGACCTGTGGTGCCATGAGCAGAATGAGTTTGGACTCGTTAACACTATTATATTCCTAAGAGAAATGGTTACTATGAGTTGAAATCCCCAAGTTCTACTCTGATTGCCAATAGGCAAGTATAGGACAGATCCAACCAAAATTACTAGTGTGTTGCGATTTCAAAGTGTATTTTTTCCCCCTCCTGGATGTCCTACACCATTCATCCCTGATTCTATTGTCTGACTTTTTGCTTTGAGGAAATTGTACCCCAGACGGATATTAAGCTTTGAAAGCCAGGAAAAAAGAGTAAAAGCCCAGGAAAAGATTCTGTTGTATTGTAATTACATCTCTTGGCTCATACTATTTCCATATATGTATTAGGATTTTATAAGTGGACTACTAATGTAGGAATATTATTTGCTGTAAAGGGTTTGATAAATTAAGATAATATTTATTAGATTTTGTTCTGTTCAATCCAATGCAACTGTGCCAAACTTCCGTTCAGTTAACGTAGAAAGAGATATTATAGGAGATTAAAAAAAGCAGAATCCTGAATCAAAATATAGGCAGGTAAATAATATCTACGCATAAGCTAGCCTCATACAGGTAATAGGTGCTAAAACAGATGTTCAAAATGTGTCATTGTGGGTTCAAAATACATCTATTATAATCCCTTAATATTGCCTAAAATTTGATAGTAAGTAAGAGGTTTTCAAATTTTGCCCTAGACTATCCTTATAATCTTTACAGATTAAAACCTTAGTCATGCTTGGTGTGGAGGGAGGGAGAAGACTGCTGATCTTCAAGCCCTGGAGTTAGACAGATGATAACAAAGATGATAATGATAGATGATGGATAGATAGATGGATAGATAGATAGATAGATAGATAGATAGATAGATAGATAACTTCATTTTTAATCTTTGCTTAATGAAAGGGTCCCCATGCTAAGCATGCTTGAAAATGTCTGTTTAGTTTTAAGCCACAATGATATTTAGAGGTGAACCAATGCATCTTTTGAAGATATAGCTAGCTATTGCTCAGAACCTTTTTTCTTCTGACTGCTGTATTTGCATGCAAGAATTTCTCTTACAATGAACCAAACTGCCTACTGTGTAGTCAGAAATGATGGTGATGTGTTAAAATTATACCTTTTTGCACACTTTCTTCAAGAAAAGTGAGCATTAGAGTGTTAGAGACTGAATGTTTCTCTTTAATGCGCAATGACCTTGTCAAGATGTTGACAAAAAGGTGGCAGGTAAGTATATTGTACATGGGTCAGCGAGCTTTGGGCTTGTCAAAAACATGATCCACTACTGTGCCTACCTTCATTTCTCAGCAGGGGACTATCTCAAGTTTTAGTACAAAAAAAAAAGTACCAAAGTGGGGAAAAATAAAGATAATTGACAAAGAAAAATCTCTATGAGCTGTCTTACTGCTTAGTTACCTCATCTTTTAAGCAGCATTGTAAACATTTAAATGCAGATATTAGCTATATTAGCTAGACTTGACACTGGATCACAGCAAGCGATTTGAGCGTTGCCATCAATCATCAGAAATTTATCATGCTTGTTTCTGGTGTTTGCTTTCTCTGTGGCTTTTTTCCTTAGCATCAAATTACTAATCATTCCTTCATATATCA